>NC_068424.1:50310706-50358206 GCF_023373465.1 Oncorhynchus keta | reverse complement strand
AGGGAAGGAGGGAGGGAGGGAAAAATGAAAAAGAGAAGATCAGAGGATGAGGACAAGAGAGAAAACAAACCCCCTTTCTATCCCCTTCTACTCTTCCGTCCCCTCTCTCTCTCTCTCTCTCTCTCTCTCTCTCTCTCTCTCTCTCTCTCTCTCTCTCTCTCTCTCTCTCTCTCTCTCTCTCTCTCTCTCTCTCTCTCTCTCTCTCTCTCTCTCTCTCTCTCTCTCTCTCTCTCTCTGTCTCTCTCTCTGTCTCTCTCTCTGTCTCTCTGTCTCTCTCCCTCTCTCCATCCGTCTTCCTCCAGATGAGACAGACCACCCCTCGTCTGCCCTCATTCTCCCCACATTTATCAGTCCATCAGTGAGTCATTAGCAGGGGCCATGTTTCTACATAATTCCGCTCCCTCCATCTCTGATAGCATCTCAACGTGTGTGTGTGTGTGTGTGTGTGTGTGTGTGTGTGTGTGCGTGCGTGCGTGCGTGCGTGCGTGCGTGTGTGTGGACAACCCCCCTGTCAGATCCCATTAATAAAAGGAATCCGATGCCATTTAATCACAATTAATTTAAATGCAGGAAATAGCTAATCACAGAGCCGACACAGTGTCGTCCATCTCGGGGGTGTCTGAAATACAGGGCCTTAATGAGGTACGGGGTGACGGTGGCGAGGCCCCTGTGGAGATGGCCGGTGAGGGCCTAAGTGGAAAAAGCTCAGAGAGGGGAACTCTTTAATTGTCTCTGTCTTACCCAGTGCCTGGTACAGCTCTGTCATTTTTGGATGATCCCAGCATGTCGTCTGGCCCTGATGGCTGAGGGAGTTGAGGAAGGGAGAGGGGAGAGGGGAGAGGAGAGAGGGGAGAGGAGAGAGGAGAGAGGAGAGAGGGGAGAGGGGAGAGGGGAGAGGAGAGAGGAGAGAGGGGAGAGAGGAGAGGGAGGGAGAGGGGGGAGAGGGGAGAGGGGAGAGGGGAGAGGTGGAGAGGAGAGAGGGGAGAGGAGAGAGGTGGAGAGCAAAGGAGGACAGAGTTACATGAGGAACGAGTAAAGTAGTTAGAGAAGAGGAAAAAGAAACAAAGAGCAAAGAGAAAGAAGAAGAATTTAGAGAGAGGGTGGGGGGGGGGGCAGAGGATAGTGTAGAGAGGAGGAGGAATAGAGAGACAGGTACAGTGTAACAAGGGAGAAAGTAGACAGAGTTGTTTCTAATTATGAGTTTATGAACCTGCAAAGCTCCGACACACAGCAACAACAAGGCAGTAGGACCTATGTTCCACTACGGTCACTCCTCACCCTTCACTGTGTACCAGCTGCTACTACTGCTTCTACTGCTCTGACGGAGCTACGGCAACCATGTAAGAGGCTTCACACAGAGAGCTACTACTGTCTCTACACTTCATTAAACAGACAACCTATCTGAGCACTCAACCCAAATCCCTGCCAGCAACTGCTACATGGAGCAGCGCAGCGCAGGAAAAGGAAAATATATAGGGGAGAAAAAGATAGCCAATAAATAAATGACGAGCACAGTGAAATAAATGAGCGATCCCCGAGCAGGAAGTTTGCCAGGACCCCGGGGCCACTTCACCACCAGCGTTCGTTATTACCTGTGTGAGACTGTTGGAATCGATTAGGTGCCCGACAGAGGGCCCATCAGATATTCCCCTCCAGTGGCACAATTACCTTAGTATGAAGGCGTTCTCTCCAGGTAACTCAACACTGTTCTCCGAGGGATACCTTAGTATGAAGGCGTTCTCTCCAGGTAACTCAACACTGTTCTCCGAGGGATACCTTAGTATGAATGCGTTCTCTCCAGGTAACTCAACACTGTTCTCCGAGGGATACCTTAGTATGAATGCGTTCTCTCCAGGTAACTCAACACTGTTCTCCGAGGGATACCTTAGTATGAATGCGTTCTCTCCAGGTAACTCAACACTGTTCTCCGAGGGATACCTTAGTATGAATGCGTTCTCTCCAGGTAACTCAACACTGTTCTCCGAGGGATACCTTAGTATGAATGCGTTCTCTCCAGGTAACTCAACACTGTTCTCCGAGGGATACCTTAGTATGAATGCGTTCTCTCCAGGTAACTCAACACTGTTCTCCGAGGGATACCTTAGTATGAATGCGTTCTCTCCAGGTAACTCAACACTGTTCTCCGAGGGATACCTTAGTATGAAGGCGTTCTCTCCAGGTAACTCAACACTGTTCTCCGAGGGATACCTTAGTATGAAGGCGTTCTCTCCAGGTAACTCAACACTGTTCTCCGAGGGATACCTTAGTATGAATGCGTTCTCTCCAGGTAACTCAATACTGTTCTCCGAGGGATACCTTAGTATGAATGCGTTCTCTCCAGGTAACTCAACACTGTTCTCCGAGGGATACCTTAGTATGAAGGCGTTCTCTCCAGGTAACTCAACACTGTTCTCCGAGGGATACCTTAGTATGAATGCGTTCTCTCCAGGTAACTCAACACTGTTCTCCGAGGGATACCTTAGTATGAAGGCGTTCTCTCCAGGTAACTCAACACTGTTCTCCGAGGGATACCTTAGTATGAATGCGTTCTCTCCAGGTAACTCAATACTGCCATCTCAAGCAAAGTGAATGTCTTTTCCCAACAACGACCTAAGGACCTTTTTTCTCCACACACTTTTGGACTGTCTGCACTCATGTCCCCCAGTTGGACTTAATGTACTACACATACACACACAGACCCCCCACACACACACACGCAGTTGGACTTACTTGATGTAGTAGGGCACTTTGTTTGGAGAGATGGCGCGTTCCCAGGGTATCTGCACTGAACCTGAAAGTGAGGGGGAAATCAATTGCTGAGGCACATCAAGCATGAAAAGCCATTTGCACATAACCACTGACCATGCTCATGTCCCAAATGGCACCCTATTCCCTATTTAGTGCATTTAGTGGACAACTTTTGACCAGGGCCCTATGGGTATAGTGCACTAAATAGGGGGAAAGGGTGCCATTTGGGGCATGATCTGCATCAACCCAGACCGTCTGTGAACATTCAGGCACCACAGAGGGAGAGCTGCGTCACATAACAGGTGAGCTACAGCTGAATGAAGGGAAAAGCAGCCTTTTGTGTCCAGTCTCAGAGAGGATTTGGTTGTTTGCAAAGGCTAATGGGATATATGGGAGACGGAGGAGGAATATTGACAAGACCCATTCAATGTAGCATTTTAGCAGTAAACTACAGGGGTAAGCTAGCTGGGAATGGAATATGCTAGACTGGAATGGCTGGGAAGTTAAGGGAGACACACACACACAAGGACACCGTCACAATGAACACATTGAGGCAGCTACACACACACACACACACACACACACACACACACACACACACACACACACACACACACATTCCTGGCAGGGATAAAGAGATCAGCCCCAGAAGCATGACAGTGCTGACACAGCAGAGCTGGATGGGGGGGGGGGAATCGAGGACAGTAGGGGTTCCCTTTTACTACCACCACAATCACAGAGCAGCATGCACACACACACACACACACACACACACACACACACACACACACACACACACACACACACACACACACACACACACACACACACACACACACACACACACACACACACACACACACACACACACACACGTGACTGAGCACAGACACACAATACTGCTGCTGTGACTCAGTGGGGGCTCAAGGTACAAAGCCTGCCCCCTCGTCACACGACCCAGACGACACAGTCACACACACAGCCTCACACTGTGACCAACCATGTTCTAGTCCCCCCTACAACCCCCCTCCCCCCTCCCCATCCGCATTTTCAACATCCCGCCCCCATCCTGCCCCCAGCCACTATACAGGCATAGCACAGCGTGGCACAGAGCATCACAGCACCCGGCACCAGCTTCTAATGAATGTGGAGCCTTTACTGGAGAGGAAGTGCTGGGATCCAGGACCAAAGTCTCTATGGGCATCCTGCAGCTGCTTCAGACGCTCTTCAATGGAGCCCTGCGAGGAGACATACATTTACATTACATTACACACACATACACACATTTACATGACATTGAATTATACACACACACACGCACACAAACACACACGCAAACACAGCGCGGGCAAAATTCAATTACATTTGATCAAAAGAATCAAAGAGAATAACGGAACCGTCTTTATCTCATCTCACACCCGCTACAAACACACACAGACATCTCCCTCCTCTCCTCATCCTTCGTTTGGCAGTTAGATAGGGCTATGGGAAAAATGTAAACATTGACACACCTCCCCTGCCACCTTGCCACAGCCCTTTGAAGAGCATTGAGTATGGAAAGACGTCACTGAATCCACTCCGATCTGTTAGGGTCTTTTTAAATGAGGACAGTCATTTCACAGTAAGCTGTGTATCGGAATAGAGGTGTGGGGGTGTGTGTCAACAAGGGAGAGGGATTTGAGTTCATGAAAATAAGGTGTGCCATTCATTGTCTCTGTACGGTGTGTTTTTGTCGATGTGGCTGTCCCAAAAGGGATTTGTTGAGGACTAATCCTGGTTTATTTACAAGGTATTCGATTCAGCATGTAAATCATTGTCAGAGGATGTCGAAACAGCTCCACAAACAAAGGGCGCTAAATCCACTCACCAAGGCCGGCCCTGGCCTTTTGGGGCCCTAAGCGAGAATTGGTTGGGGGGCTCCCCTTCCTCGTGGGTAAAACATTTTAGTGGCCCTCTTGTTGGCGGAGAGAAAAAATGTATGTATTAAAAGCTACAATTCTACACATTTTGCCAAGACTTACCATGTTAATGACATCGGAGTGAGAGTGACTAACAGAATCAATAGGGGACCCCTGGATACCTGCCCTGCGTGATTACTACAAATATAGATTGCTGGCTAGACTAATTTACCAATCTAAAAATTGTTAGCTGACATGCTAATTGAGTGCCTGTCAGTGACTGACAGAACAAGACAAAAACTACTGCACAGCCAAATAAAAAACATTGCACTGTGTGTATTCTACTATTCTAACTCTCAACAGTAAGTCGAGACCCAGACTGAATTCCTAAAGAAATGTGTATATACACTGAATGTACAAAACATTAGGACCACCATTGGAGTCGTCAGGCATGGACTCTACAAGATATCGAAAACGTTCCACAGGGATGCTGGCCCATGTTGACTCCAATGCTTCCCTCAGTTGTGTCAAGTTCACTGGATGTCCTTTGGGTGTTTGGACCATTCTTGATACACGCGGGAAACTGTTGAGCGTGAAAAACCCAGCAGCTTTGCAGTTCTTGACACACTCAAACCTTTGCGCCGAGCACTTGCTACCTACCATATCCCGTTCAAAGGCACTTTAATATTTTGTCTTGCCCATTCATCCATGTCTGAATTGTCTCAAGGCTTAAAATTCCTTCTTTAACCTGTCTCCTCCCCTTCATCTACACTGTTTGAAGGTGGCATCAATAAGGGATCACAGCTTTCAACTGGATTCACCTGGTCAGTCTATGTCATGGAAAGAGCAGGTGTTTCTAATGTTTTGTACACTCAGTGTATATATGTACACCACATGACCAGAAGTATGTGGACACGCTCGTCAAAGATCTCATTCCAAAATAATGGGGATTAATATGGTGTTGGTCCCCCCTTTGCTGCCATAACAGCCTCCACTCTTCTGGGAAGGCTTTCCACTACTAGATGTTGAAACATTGCTGCGGGGACTTGCTTCCATTCAGCAACAAGAGCATTAGTGAGGTCGGGCACTGATGTTGGGCGATTAGGACTGGCTTGCAGTCGGCGTTGCAATTCATACCAAAGGTGTTCGATAGGGTTGAGGTCAGGGCTCTTCCGGCCAGTCAAGTTCTTCCACACTGATCTCGACAAACCATTTATGGACCTCGCTTTGTGCACAGGGGCATTCTCATGTCGAAACAGGAAAGGGCCTTCCCCAAACTGTTACCACAAAGTTGGAAGCACAGAATCGTCTAGAATGTCATTGTATACTGCAGTGTTTAGATTTCCCTTCATTGGAACTAAGGAGCTTGAACCATGAAAAATAGCCACAGACCATTATTCCTCATCCACCAAACTTTACAGTTGGCACTCTGCATTCGGGGCAGGTAGCGTTCTCCAGGCATCCGCCAAGCCAAGATTAATCCGTCAGACTGCCAGATGGTGAAGCGTGATCCATCACTCCAGAGAACCCATTTCCACTGCTCCAGAATCCAATGGCGGCGAGCTTTATACTACTACAGCCGATGCTTGGCATTGCACATGGAGATCTTAGGCTTGTGTGGGGATGCTCGGCCATGGAAACCTATTTCATGAGGTTCCAGATTAACAGTTCTTGTGCTAACGTTGCTTCCAGAGGCCGTTTGGAACTTGGTAATGAGTGTTGCAACCGAGGACAGACAATTTTATGCGCTTCAGCACTCAGCAGTCCCAATCTGTGAGCTTGTGTGGCCTACCACTTCGCCGGCTGAGCCGTTGTTGCTCCTAGACGTCTCCACTTCACAATAACAGCACTTACAGTTGACCAGGGCAGCTCTAGCAGGGCTGGAATTTGAGGAATTGACTTGTTGCAACGAAGCCACGTTGAAAGTCACTGAGCTCTTCAGTAAGGAAATTGGATGGCTGTGTACTCGTTTTTATACACTTGTCAGCAACGGGTGTGGCTGAAATAGCCGAATCCACTAATTTGAAGGGTTGTCCACATACTTTTGTATATACAATTCCAGTCAAAAGCAGCCAACAAGCACTGTTTGGTAAAATACCAAATCCATATTATGGCAAGAACAAGCTAAGAGAAACGACAGTCCATCATTACGTTAACACACGAAGGTCAGTCAATATGGAAAATGTCAAGAAAGTTTCTTCAAGTGCAGTTTCAAAAACCATCAAGCGCTATGATGAAACTGGCTCTCATGAGGACCGCCACAGGAAAGGAAGACCCAGAGTTACCTCTGCTGCAGAGGATAAGTTCATTAGAGTTACCAGACTCAGAAATTGCAGCCCAAATAAATGCTTCAGGGTGTTGAAGTAACAGACACGTCTCAACATCACCTGTTCAGAGGAGACTGCGTGAATCAGGCTTTCACGGTCCAATTGCTGCAAAGCAAAGAAACCATTACTAAAGGACACCAATAAGAAGGAACTTGTTTGGGCCAAGAAACATGAGCAATGGACATTAAACAGGTGAAAATGTGTCCTTTAGTCTGGACTCCAAATTTGAGATTTTTTGGTTCCAACCACTGTGTCTTTGTGAGACGCAATGTGCGTGAATGGATTATCTCCGCATGTGTGGTACCCACTGTAACGCATGGAGTAGGAGGAGTTATGGTGTTGGTGTGCTTTGCTGGTGACACTGTCTGTGATTTATTTAAAATTCAAGGCACTCTTAACCAGCATGGCTACCACAGCATTCTGCAGAGATACACCATCCCATCTGCTTTGAGCTTAGTGGGACTATCATTTGTATTTCAAAAGGACACTGACCCAGCACACTTCCGGGCTGTGTAAGGACTATTTGACCAAGAAGGAGAGTGATGGAGTGCTGCATCAGATGACCTGGCTTCCACACTCCCCCGACCCCATTGAGATGGTTTGGGATGAGTCGGACCACAGCGTGAAGGAAAAGCAGCCGACAACTGCTCAGCATATGTGGGAACTCCTTCAAGACTGTTGGATAAGCATTCCAGGTGAAGCTGGTTGAGAGAATGCCAAGAGTGTTAAAAGCTGGCATTAAGGCAAAGGGTGGCTACTTGATTTGTTTAACACTTATTTGGTTACTACATGATTCCATATGTGCTTTTTGATGTCTTCACTATTATTCTACAATGTAGAAAATAGTAAAAATAAAGAAAAACTCTTTAACGAGTGGGTGTTCTAAAACTTTTGACCAGTAGTATATATGTAAATATATTTATCGTTTTTTGGGTCGGGGGCCCCTTAGTGCTGGGGGCGCTAAGCGGCCACTTATGTCACTTATGCCTGGAGCTGGCCCTGCCAATCACACTGAGAAAGAGAGTGAGATAGAACAAGGCACAGTTATCCCGAGGCACTTCAAGGACAAGCAAGCCCAACGAGCTGAGATGAGAAGTTAGCATTATGGAGAGGAAAACATTGCCATTGCTCAACATACACACGGCTGTGCACACTGGCTCGCCCAAATGAATAAGGCAGGATGCGCTCAAGCCTACGCAGATTGCTTCAGACTAATTTGGAGCAGTTGGAATGCTGCAAGGAGATGTCGTTGCCAACTCTGCAGCGTACTACCATCTATCTCCACTACCGCTAGACTACTAGGCTAACGGACGTTTGCAGCGGAATTACTAAATTATTCAAGACCAAAAATATTAGAGTATCAGCCTTAAAGGAAAAATGCATTACGTCTGTGTCACAGCAGAGAGAGAGCAGCAGCAGCAACATATGATGTTATTCAAATGACAGGGATTTAGCATCACATTATTCAACAGGAGAATGAGGGGAAGAGGAGAGTGAGAGGGAGAGAGAGGGGGGTGGCGTTCAATAGGTTTCTGTGTTCTTACTTTGGCAACGGAAGACAGACTAATCACTGAATAGAATTATTGAATTGAGAGAGACAGTAAGAGAAAGGACAAGAGAGACAGAGCAAGAAAATGGTAACACAGAAGGAGCAGGGGAGAAAGAGCAACACACAAGGAGCAGGGGAGAAAGAGCAACACACAAGGAGCAGGGGAGAAAGAGCAACACACAAGGAGCAGGGGAGAAAGAGTAACACACGAGGAACGGGAGAGAAAGAGCAACACACAAAGAGCAGGGGAGAAAGAGCAACATACAGCGAGCAGGAGAGAAAGAGCAACACACAAGGAGCAGGGGAGAAAGAGCAACATACAGGGAGCAGGAGAGAAAGAGCAACACACAAGGAGCAGGGGAGAAAGAGCAACATGCAGGGAGCAGGAGAGAAAGAGCAACACACAAGGAGCAGGGGAGAAAGAGCAACACACAAGGAGCAGGGGAGAAAGAGCAATACACAAGGAGCAGGGGAGAAAGAGCAACATACAGGGAGCAGGAGAGAAAGAGCAACACACAAGGAGCAGGGGAGAAAGAGTAACATACAGGGAGCAGGGGAGAAAGAGCAACACACAAGGAGCAGGAGAGAAAGAGCAACACACAAGGAGCAGGGGAGAAAGAGTAACATAAAGGGAGCAGGGGAGAAAGAACAACATACAGGGAGCAGGAGAGAAAGAGCAACACACAAGGAACAGGAGAGAAAGAGCAACACACAAGGAGCAGGGGAGAAAGAGCAACATACAGGGAGCAGGAGAGAAAGAGCAACACACAAGGAGCAGGGGAGAAAGAGTAACATGCAGGGAGCAGGGGAGAAAGAGCAACACACAAGGAGCAGGGGAGAAAGAGCAATACACAAGGAGCAGGGGAGAAAGAGCAACATACAGGGAGCAGGAGAGAAAGAGCAACACACAAGGAGCAGGGGAGAAAGAGTAACATACAGGGAGCAGGGGAGAAAGAGCAACACACAAGGAGCAGGAGAGAAAGAGCAACACACAAGGAGCAGGGGAGAAAGAGTAACATACAGGGAGCAGGGGAGAAAGAACAACATACAGGGAGCAGGAGAGAAAGAGCAACACACAAGGAGCAGGGGAGAAAGAGTAACATACAGGGAGCAGGGGAGAAAGAGTAACACACAAGGAGCAGGAGAGAAAGAGCAACACACAAGGAGCAGGGGAGAAAGAGCAACACACAAGGAGCAGGGGAGAAAGAGCAACACACAAGGAACAGGAGAGAAAGAGCAACACAGGGAACAGAGGAGAAAGAGCAACATACAGGGAGCAGGAGAGAAAGAGCAACACACAAGGAGCAGGGGAGAAAGAGTAAAACAGGGAACAGAGGAGAAAGAGCAACATACAGGGAGCAGGAGAGAAAGAGCAACACACAAGGAGCAGGGGAGAAAGAGCAACATACAGGGAGCAGGAGAGAAAGAGCAACACACAAGGAGCAGGGGAGAAAGAGTAACATGCAGGGAGCAGGGGAGAAAGAGCAACACACAAGGAGCAGGGGAGAAAGAGCAACATACAGGGAGCAGGGGAGAAAGAGTAACACACAAGGAGCAGGAGAGAAAGAGCAACACACAAGGAGCAGGCGAGAAAGAGCAACACACAAGGAGCAGGGGAGAAAGAGCAACACACAAGGAGCAGGGGAGAAAGAGCAACACACAAGGAGCAGGAGAGAAAGAGCAACACACAAGGAGCAGGGGAGAAAGAGCAACACACAAGGAGCAGGAGAGAAAGAGCAACACACAAGGAGCAGGAGAGAAAGAGAAACACATAAGGAGCAGGTGAGAAAGAGCAACACACAAGGAGCAGGAGAGAAAGAGAAACACATAAGGAGCAGGTGAGAAAGAGCAACACACAAGGAGCAGGGGAGAAAGAGCAACACACAAGGAGCAGGAGAGAAAGAGAAACACATAAGGAGCAGGTGAGAAAGAGCAACACACAAGGAGCAGGAGAGAAAGAGAAACACACAAGGAGCAGGAGAGAAAGAGCAACACACAAGGAGCAGGCGAGAAAGAGCAACACACAAGGAGCAGGGGAGAAAGAGCAACACACAAGGAGCAGGGGAGAAAGAGCAACACACAAGGAGCAGGAGAGAAAGAGCAACACACAAGGAGCAGGGGAGAAAGAGCAACACACAAGGAGCAGGAGAGAAAGAGCAACACACAAGGAGCAGGGGAGAAAGAGAAACATACAGGGAGCAGGGGAGAAAGAGCAACACACAAGGAGCAGGAGAGAAAGAGAAACACATAAGGAGCAGGTGAGAAAGAGCAACACACAAGGAGCAGGGGAGAAAGAGCAACACACAAGGAGCAGGGGAGAAAGAGCGACACACAAGGAGCAGGGGAGAAAGAGCAACACACAAGGAGCAGGGGAGAAAGAGTAACACACAAGGAGCAGGAGAGAAAGAGAAACACACAAGGAGCAGGGGAGAAAGAGCAACACACAAGGAGCAGGGGAGAAAGAGCAACACACAAGGAGCAGGAGAGAAAGAGCAACACACAAGGAGCAGGGGAGAAAGAGTAACATACAGGGAACAGGGGAGAAAGAGCAACACACAAGGAGCAGGAGAGAAAGAGAAACACACAAGGAGCAGGGGAGAAAGAGTAACATACAGGCAGCAGGGGAGAAAGAGCAACACACAAGGAGCAGGGGAGAAAGAGCAACACACAAGGAGCAGGGGAGAAAGAGCAACACACAAGGAGCAGGGGAGAAAGAGCAACACAGGGAATAGAGGAGAAAGAGCAACACAGAGAACAGAGGAGAAAGAGCAACACAGGGAACAGAGGAGAAAGAGCAACACAGAACAGAGGAGAAAGAGCAACACAGGGAACAGAGGAGAAAGAGCAACACAAAGAACAGATGAGAAAGAGCAACACAGGGAACAGAGGAGAAAGAGCAACACAGGGAACAGAGGAGAAAGAGCAACACAGGGAACAGAGGAGAAAGAGCAACACAGGGAACAGAGGAGAAAGAGCAACACAGGGAACAGAGGAGAAAGAGCAACACACAAGGAGCAGGGGAGAAAGAGTAACACATGGAACAAAGGAGAAAGAGCAACACATGGAGCAGGGGAGAAAGAGCAACACAGGGAACAGAGGAGAAAGAGCAACACAGGGAACAGAGGAGAAAGAGCAACACACAAGGAGCAGGGGAGAAAGAGTAACACAGGGAACAGAGGAGAAAGAGCAACACACATGGAACAGAGGAGAAAGAGCAACACATGGAACAGAGGAGAAAGAGCAACACATGGAACAGAGGAGAAAGAGCAACACACACGGAGCAGGGGAGAAAGAGCAACACATGGAACAGAGGAGAAAGAGCAACACACACGGAGCAGGGGAGAAAGAGCAACACAGGGAACAGAGGAGAAAGAGCAACACAGGTAACAGAGGAGAAAGAGCAACACACAAGGAGCAGGGGAGAAAGAGCAACACATGGAACAGAGGAGAAAGAGCAACACACAAGGAGCAGGGGAGAAAGAGCAACACAGGGAACATAGGAGAAAGAGCAACACACAAGGAGCAGGGGAGAAAGAGCAACACACAAGGAGCAGGGGAGAAAGAGCAACACAGAGAACAGAGGAGAAAGAGCAACACAGGGAGCAGAGGAGAAAGAGCAACACAGGGAACAGAGGAGAAAGAGCAACACAGGGAACAGAGGAGAAAGAGCAACACAGGGAACAGAGGAGAAAGAGCAACACAGGGAACAGGGGAGAAAGAGCAACACAGGGAACAGAGGAGAAAGAGCAACACACAGGGAGCAGGGGAGAAAGAGCAACACACGGAACAGAGGAGAAAGAGCAACACACAAGGAGCAGGGGAGAAAGAGCAACACACAAGGAGCAGGGGAGAAAGAGCAACACAGAGAACAGAGGAGAAAGAGCAACACATGGAACAGAGGAGAAAGAGCAACACACACGGAGCAGGGGAGAAAGAGCAACACATGGAACAGAGGAGAAAGAGCAACACATGGAACAGAGGAGAAAGAGCAACACACACGGAGCAGGGGAGAAAGAGCAACACATGGAACAGAGGAGAAAGAGCAACACATGGAACAGAGGAGAAAGAGCAACACAGAGAACAGAGGAGAAAGAGCAACACATGGAACAGAGGAGAAAGAGCAACACACACGGAGCAGGGGAGAAAGAGCAACACATGGAACAGAGGAGAAAGAGCAACACAGGGAACAGAGGAGAAAGAGCAACACACATGGAGCAGGGGAGAAAGAGCAACACATGGAACAGAGGAGAAAGAGCAACACACAAGGAGCAGGGGAGAAAGAGCAACACACAAGGAGCAGGGGAGAAAGAGCAACACAGAGAACAGAGGAGAAAGAGCAACACATGGAACAGAGGAGAAAAAGCAACACATGGAACAGAGGAGAAAGAGCAACACAGGGAACAGAGGAGAAAGAGCAACACGGAGAACAGAGGAGAAAGAGCAACACAGGGAGCAGAGGAGAAAGAGCAACACAAAGAACAGAGGAGAAAGAGCAACACAGGGAGCAGAGGAGAAAGAGCAACACAAAGAACAGAGGAGAAAGAGCAACACAGGGAACAGAGGAGAAAGAGCGACACAGGGAACAGAGGAGAAAGAGCAACACAGGGAGCAGAGGAGAAAGAGCAACACAATGAACAGAGGAGAAAGAGCAACACAGGGAACAGAGGAGAAAGAGCGACACAGGGAACAGAGGAGAAAGAGCAACACAGGGAACAGAGGAGAAAGAGCAACACAGGGAACAGAGGAGAAAGAGCAACACAGGGAACAGAGGAGAAAGATCAACACAGGGAACAGAGGAGAAAGAGCAACACAGGGAACAGAGGAGAAAGAGCAACACATGGAACAGAGGAGAAAGAGCAACACAGGGAACAGAGGAGAAAGATCAACACAGGGAGCAGAGGAGAAAGAGCAACACAGGGAACAGAGGAGAAAGAGCAACACAGGGAACAGAGGAGAAAGATCAACACAGGGAACAGAGGAGAAAGAGCAACACAGGGAACAGAGGAGAAAGAGCAACACAGGGAACAGAGGAGAAAGAGCAACACAGGGAGCAGAGGAGAAAGAGCAACACAGGGAACAGAGGAGAAAGAGCAACACACATGGAGCAGGGGAGAAAGAGCAACACATGGAACAGAGGAGAAAGAGCAACACACAAGGAGCAGGGGAGAAAGAGCAACACACAAGGAGCAGGGGAGAAAGAGCAACACAGAGAACAGAGGAGAAAGAGCAACACATGGAACAGAGGAGAAAAAGCAACACAGGGAACAGAGGAGAAAGAGCAACACACACGGAGCAGGGGAGAAAGAGCAACACATGGAACAGAGGAGAAAGAGCAACACACAAGGAGCAGGGGAGAAAGAGCAACACACAAGGAGCAGGGGAGAAAGAGTAACATACAAGGAGCAGGGGAGAAAGAGCAACACAGGGAGCAGGGGAGAAAGAGCAACACAGGGAACAGAGGAGAAAGAGCAACACACACGGAGCAGGGGAGAAAGAGCAACACATGGAACAGAGGAGAAAGAGCAACACACAAGGAGCAGGGGAGAAAGAGCAACACAGTGAGCAGGGAGAAAGAGCAACACAGGGAACAGAGGAGAAAGAGCAACACACACGGAGCAGGGGAGAAAGAGCAACACATGGAACAGAGGAGAAAGAGCAACACACAAGGAGCAGGGGAGAAAGAGCAACACACAAGGAGGAGGGAGAAAGAGCAACACAGAGAACAGAGGAGAAAGAGCAACACATAGAACAGAGGAGAAAGAGAAACACATGGAACAGAGGAGAAAAAGCAACACATGGAACAGAGGAGAAAGAGCAACACAGGGAACAGAGGAGAAAGAGCAACACGGAGAACAGAGGAGAAAGAGCAACACAGGGAGCAGAGGAGAAAGAGCAACACAAAGAACAGAGGAGAAAGAGCAACACAGGGAGCAGAGGAGAAAGAGCAACACAAAGAACAGAGGAGAAAGAGCAACACAGGGAACAGAGGAGAAAGAGCGACACAGTGAACAGAGGAGAAAGATCAACACAGGGAGCAGAGGAGAAAGAGCAACACAGGGAACAGAGGAGAAAGAGCAACACAGGGAACAGAGGAGAAAGAGCAACACACAAGGAGCAGGGGAGAAAGAGCAACACACAAGGAGCAGGGGAGAAAGAGCAAAACAGGGAACAGAGGAGAAAGAGCAACACACAAGGAGCAGGGGAGAAAGAGCAACACACAAGGAGCAGGGGAGAAAGAGCAACACACAAGGAGCAGGGGAGAAAGAGCAACACAGGGAACAGAGGAGAAAGAGCAACACAGGGAGCAGAGGAGAAAGAGCAACACAGGGAACAGAGGAGAAAGAGCAACACAGGGAACAGAGGAGAAAGAGCAACACAAAGAACAGAGGAGAAAGATCAAACAGGGAACAGAGGAGAAAGAGCAAACAAAGAACAGAGGAGAAAGAGCAACACATGGAACAGAGGAGAAAGAGCAACACAGTGAACAGAGGAGAAAGATCAACACAGGGAGCAGAGGAGAAAGAGCAACACAGGGAACAGAGGAGAAAGAGCAACACAGGGAACAGAGGAGAAAGAGCAACACACAAGGAGCAGGGGAGAAAGAGCAACACACAAGGAGCAGGGGAGAAAGAGCAACACACAAGGAGCAGGGGAGAAAGAGCAACACAGGGAACAGAGGAGAAAGAGCAACACAGGGAGCAGAGGAGAAAGAGCAACACAGAGAACAGAGGAGAAAGAGTGACACAGGGAACAGGGAGAAAGAGCAACACAGGGACAGAGGAGAAAGAGACACAGGGAACAGAGGAGAAAGAGCAACACAAAGAACAGAGGAGAAAGAGCAACACAGGGAACAGAGGAGAAAGAGCAACACAGGGAACAGAGGAGAAAGAGCAAACACAGGGAACAGAGGAGAAAGAGCAAACAAAGAACAGAGGAGAAAGAGCAACACAGGGAACAGAGGAGAAAGAGCAACACAGGGAACAGAGGAGAAAGAGCAACACACAGGGAACAGAGGAGAAAGAGCAACACAGAGAACAGAGGAGAAAGAGTGACACAGGGAACAGAGGAGAAAGAGCAACACAGGGAGCAGAGGAGAAAGAACACAGGGAACAGAGGAGAAAGAGCAACACAGGGAGCAGAGGAGAAAGAGCAACACAGGGAACAGGGGAGAAAGAGCAACACAGGGAGCAGAGGAGAAAGAGCAACACAGGGAACAGAGGAGAAAGAGCAACACAGGGAACAGAGGAGAAAGAGCAACACAGGGAGCAGAGGAGAAAGAGCAACACAGGGAACAGAGGAGAAAGAGCAACACAGGGAACAGAGGAGAAAGAGCAACACACAGGGAACAGAGGAGAAAGAGCAACACAGGGAACAGAGGAGAAAGAGCAACACACAGGGAGCAGAGGAGAGAGAAAAGCCTTCTTTTCTTATCTGAGACCTTGCCTTATTTGCTGATTCCTGGCATCCTCACCATTTTCCCCTCAGAACAATCCAATAGGTTTCACTCTGGAGACAAAAGGCATCATTTGTTGCATCCTCTCTAAAATGATGCAATCACAAGAGAGGCCAAGGCAAAGCTGCAGCTAAGCCTAAACCCACAGACTGTTGGAGCCTCTCACTTTACTACTGACCCATACTGCAAGAAACTCGGTCAGAAACTCGATAAGATGGTATTTGATTTTTGATGATTTTGATATAGATATTTGTACTGCACTGTTGAGGAGAGCTTGCAGGTAAGCCTTTCTTTTTTGTAAGATTTTATTTTTCTTCCAACATAAAAGCATAAATAGACAAAGGCAACAGACAACTTAACATTTACGTACATTCATTTCTACAGACGTTAATGACTTCCCACCTTTAAAACGTTACCAGCAAGGGTATTATGGGGAGGTTGAAGGGATTCTGAGGCCATGTTGAGGTGATGTTGTGGGGAGGTTGAAGGGAGGTTTACGGGAAGTTGTGAGGGTAGTTTGAAGAAAGATTGAGCAAAAGTTAAGTTTTTCAGTTGAGATAATGTTATCGACTGGTTGAGTGGAAGTCAAGGTGATGTTGTGGAGAGGTTGTATGGACGGAAGGTGGTTGTGGGGAGATTGTGTGAAGGTTATGGGGAGGTTGAGGGAGGTGGTTGTGGGGAGGTTGTGGGAAGGTTATGGGGAGGTTGAGGGAAGTGGTTGTGGGGAGGTTGTGGGAAGGTTATGGGGAGGTTGAGGGAAGTGGTTGTGGGGAGGTTCAGGTCAAGTTACCAGCAGTAGTTTCCAGCGGCTGTTGAGGTGCTCCAGGGAGTGGGCGTTGTCCATGGACAAATGGACATCAGAAATGGCCAGCTCATGAGCCAGGTCATTGATGTGCTTCATGCCTTCCTTCACCTGAGTTAGCTCCTCCTTAAACAACTGGAGGTGGGAGAGAGGGAGGGAGAATGAAAGGAGAGAGATGTAGAAGGAGAAAAGAGAGGAAGGGGAAATGAGAGAAAAGGGAAGGTGAGGGAGAAAGAGAGCAAATAAGAAAGAGGGAAAGGGAGGAAATGGAGAGAAAATGAGAGTGGGAGAGGTTGAAAATAGAGAGAGAATTATAGAGGGAGAGGGAGAAAATAGAGAATTAGAGAGGGAGAGGGAGGAAATAGAGAATTAGAGAGGGAGAGGGAGGAAATAGAGAATTAGAGAGGGAGAGGGAGGAAATAGAGAATTAGAGAGGGAGAGGGAGGAAATAGAGAATTAGAGAGGGAGAGGGAGGAAATAGAGAATTAGAGAGGGAGAGGGAGGAAATAGAGAATTAGAGAGGGAGAGGGAGGAAATAGAGAATTAGAGAGGGAGAGGGAGGAAATAGAGAATTAGAGAGGAGAGGGAGGAAATAGAGAATTAGAAAGGGAGAGGGATGAATTAGAGAATTAGAGAGGGAGAGGGAGGAAATAGAGAATTAGAGAGGGAGAGGGAGGAAATAGAGAATTAGAGAGGGAGAGGGAGGAAATAGAGAATTAGAGAGGGAGAGGGGGAAATAGAGAATTAGAGAGGGAGAGGGAGGAAATAGAGAATTAGAGAGGGAGAGGGAGGAAATAGAGAATTAGAGAGGAGAGGGAGGAAATGGAGAATTAGAGAGGGAGAGGGAGGAAATAGAGAATTAGAGAGGGAGAGGGATGAATTAAAGAATTAGAGAGGAGAGGGAGGAAATAGAGAATTAGAGAGGGAGAGGGAGGAAATAGAGAATTAGAGAGGGAGAGGGAGGAAATAGAGAATTAGAGAGGGAGAGGGAGGAAATAGAGAATTAGAGAGGGAGAGGGAGGAATTAGAGAATTAGAAAGGGAGAGGGATGAATTAGAGAATTAGAGAGGGAGAGGGAGGAAATAGAGAATTAGAGAGGGAGAGGGAGGAAATAGAGAATTAGAGAGGGAGAGGGATGAATTCGAGAATTAGAGAGGGAGAGGGAGGAAATAGAGAATTAGAGAGGGAGAGGGAGGAAATAGAGAATGAGAGAGGGAGGGGTTGAAAATAGAAAGAGAATTAGAGAGGGAGAGGGAGAAAATAGAGAATTGGAGAGGGAGAGGGAGGAAATAGAGAATGTAGAGAGGGAGAGGGAGGAAATACAGAATTAGAGAGGGAGAGGGAGGAAATAGAGAATTAGAGAGGGAGAGGGAGGAAATAGAGAATTAGAGAGGGAGAGGGAGGAAATAGAGAATTAGAGAGGGAGAGGGAGGAAATAGAGAATTAGAGAGGGAGAGGGAGGAAGTAGAGAATTAGAGAGGGAGAGGGAGGAAATAGAGAATGAGAGAGGGAGGGGTTGAAAATAGAAAGAGAATTAGAGAGGGAGAGGGAGGAAATAGAGAATTAGAGAGGGAGAGGGAGGAAATAGAGAATTAGAGAGGGAGAGGGATGAATTAGAGAATTAGAGAGGGAGAGGGAGGAAATAGAGAATGAGAGAGGGAGGGGTTGAAAATAGAAAGATAATTAGAGAGGGAGAAAATAGAGAATTAGAGAGGGAGAGGGAGGAAATAGAGAATTAGAGAGGGAGAGGGAGGAAATAGAGAAAGAGAGGGAGAGGGAGGAAATAGAGAATTAGAGAGGGAGAGGGAGGAAATAGAGAATTAGAGAGGGAGGGGAGGAAATAGAGAATTAGAGAGGGAGAGGGAGGAAATAGAGAATTAGAGAGGGAGAGGGAGGAAATAGAGAATGAGAGAGGGAGTGGTTGAAAATAGAAAGAGAATTAGAGAGGGAGAGGGAGGAAATAGAGAATTAGAGAGGGAGAGGGATGAATTAGAGAATTAGAGAGGTAGAGGGAGGAAATAGAGAATTAGAGAGGGAGAGGGAGGAAATAGAGAATTAGAGAGGGAGAGGGAGGAAATAGAGAATTAGAGAGGGAGAGGGAGGAAATAGAGAATTAGAGAGGGAGAGGGAGGAAATAGAGAATTAGAGAGGGAGAGGGATGAATTAGAGAATTAGAGAGGGAGAGGAAGGAAATAGTGAGTGAATTAGAGGGAGAGGGAGGAAATAGAGAATTAGAGAGGGAGAGGGATGAATTAGAGAATTAGAGAGGGAGAGGGAGGAAATAGAGAATTAGAGAGGGAGAGGGAGGAAATAGAGAATTAGAGAGGGAGAGGGAGGAAATAGAGAATTAGAGAGGGAGAGGGAGGAAATAGAGAATTAGAGAGGGAGAGGGAGGAAATAGAGAATTAGAGAGGGAGAGGGAGGAAATAGAGAATTAGAGAGGGAGAGGGAGGAAATAGAGAATTAGAGAAGGAGAGGGAGGAAATAGAGAATTAGAGAGGGAGAGGGATGAATTAAAGAATTAGAGAGGGAGAGGGAGGAAATAGAGAATTAGAGAGGGAGAGGGAGGAAATAGAGAATTAGAGAGGGAGAGGGAGGAAATAGAGAATTAGAGAGGGAGAGGGAGGAAATAGAGAATTAGAGAGGGAGAGGGAGAGGGAGGAAATAGAGAATTAGAAATGGAGAGGGATGAATTAGAGAATTAGAGAGGGAGAGGGAGGAAATAGAGAATTAGAGAGGGAGAGGGATGAATTCGAGAATTAGAGAGGGAGAGGGAGGAAATAGAGAATTAGAGAGGGAGAGGGAGGAAATAGAGAATGAGAGAGGGAGGGGTTGAAAATAGAAAGAGAATTAGAGAGGGAGAGGGAGAAAATAGAGAATTGGAGAGGGAGAGGGAGGAAATAGAGAATGTAGAGAGGGAGAGGGAGGAAATACAGAATTAGAGAGGGAGAGGGAGGAAATAGAGAATTAGAGAGGGAGAGGGAGGAAATAGAGAATTAGAGAGGGAGGGGTTGAAAATGGAAAGAGAATTAGAGAGGGAGAGGGAGGAAATAGAGAATTAGAGAGGGAGAGGGAGGAAATAGAGAATTAGAGAGGGAGAGGGAGGAAATAGAGAATGAGAGAGGGAGGGTTGAAAATGGAAAGAGAATTAGAGAGGGAGAGGGAGGAAATAGAGAATTAGAGAGGGAGTGGGAGGAAATAGAGAATTAGAGAGGGAGAGGGATGAATTAGAGAATTAGAGAGGGAGAGGGAGGAAATGGAGAATTAGAGAGGGAGAGGGAGGAAATAGAGAATTAGAGAGGGAGAGGGAGGAAATAGAGAATGAGAGAGGGACGGGTTGAAAATAGAAAGATAATTAGAGAGGGAGAAAATAGAGAATTAGAGAGGGAGAGGGAGGAAATAGAGAATTAGAGAGGGAGAGGGAGGAAATAGAGAATTAGAGAGGGAGAGGGAGGAAATAGAGAATTAGAGAGGGAGAGGGAGGAAATAGAGAATTAGAGAGGGAGAGGGAGGAAATAGAGAATTAGAGAGGGAGAGGGAGGAAATAGAGAATTAGAGAGGGAGAGGGAGGAAATAGAGAATGAGAGAGGGACGGGTTGAAAATAGAAAGAGAATTAGAGAGGGAGAGGGAGGAAATAGAGAATTAGAGAGGGAGAGGGAGGAAATAGAGAATTAGAGAGGGAGAGGGATGAATTAGAGAATTAGAGAGGGAGAGGGAGGAAATAGAGAATTAGAGAGGGAGAGGGAGGAAATAGAGAATTAGAGAGGGAGAGGGATGAATTAGAGAATTAGAGAGGGAGAGGGAGGAAATAGAGAATTAGAGAGGGAGAGGGAGGAAATAGAGAATTAGAGAGGGAGAGGGATGAATTAGAGAATTAGAGAGGGAGAGGAAGGAAATAGTGAGTGAATTAGAGGGAGAGGGAGGAAATAGAGAGTGAATTAGAGAGGGAGAGGGAGGAAATAGAGAGTGAATTAGAGAGGGAGAGGGAGGAAATAGAGAGTGAATTAGATAGGGAGAGGGAGGAAATAGAGAGAGAATTAGAGAGGGAGAGGCACATACCCCCCCCCCCCCACACACACACACACATGGTAGGGTTTTCAACTTAGTAAATGATAGAAATCAATTGAAATTTGGTTCATAACATTCATCAAATAATAAAAAATTCAGAATGCATGCCCAATTCCTTTCCCCAAGTTGACTGAGTGTAATGGCATTAGACTCACTCTGTTATATGGCTGTGTGGACTGTGGGCCTAGTATTGGAGCTGCTGCCCGCACAAACACCATCACCAAGGGAGAAATACAACAGGGACCCTTCATGGCTTACGCAACTTAAGAGTCAGATCAACCCAGCCAAAACAGCACTAATGATCTAAGGGATGTGTGAGTGTGTGTGTGCGCACACAGTGCTGTAGTTATATCAAGCTAATGGCGTCTGTGCTGCAGCCTCATGACAAAAACATGAGATAAGAGAGAGAGAGAGAGAGAGAAGAGAGAGAGATACAGAGAGAGAGAGAAGAGAGAGAGAGAGAGAGAGAGAGAGAGAGAGAGAGAAGAGAGAGAGAGAGAGAGAGAGAGAGAGAGAGAGAGAGAGAGAGAGAGAGAGAGAGAGAGAGAGAGAGAGCGTGCGTGCGTGCGTGTGTGTGTGTGTGTGTGTGTGTGTGTGTGTACCACAGACAGACAGAGCCTGTTGGAATGCCTGCCCTGGAGACATAGAAAAAGGAGGAACATGTGCTGGCACTGACAGCAAGGCAAACATTGACATGATCATTGTGACTTAACAACTAAACAAATAACTGGCTGGGGATTCAACATCAGCCAATCAACTGAGGGAACTCTGTCATATCAACATGACACTGGCTATTGACTCAATGCACTGCCTGCTGTTGTCGGCTTAGTTGGCTGTCCGTTTGGGAGAATGAATGTAGGAGAAAGATAGAAACTAACACTTTCTCTGAAACAAATGAATTGTGTACATAAAGACACTGAAACACACTAAGTGTGACATTTATGGTGGCAAAGGAGCACAGATTTGTGGGAAGGAAAGGCTACCATAAACCTCATAACAATCAGGCAAGGTAATTACATTTGAAACTTTTCTGAAGAAACGTGTTATAAAGAGGTTAATATTTAATGTTAGTTTATTCAACTAAGTGAGGCACAGTTATCTTCTTACAACACACATCATTGGGAAGAAAGGTTTCTATTTAGGGTTCATACAGCTAAATTATAATGAGGTTTACAGTATATTTTGCACAGGTCTGTGCCCTTTCAAATCAAATCACAATTTATTTAAAGTGCATTTAGCAAAACAGCAAACCAGTAAACAGTAAAACATTATGTATTTAAGCCCCGGGGAGGTGTTGTATATGGTCAATACACCACGACTAAGGGCTGTTCTTACAAGACGCAATGTGGAATGTCTGGATACAGCCCGTACAGCCCTTTTCAGCCCCTTTTCAGCCTTTTGTCTATATTTTTACTATTTTCTACATTGTAGAATAATAGTGAAGATAACAACACTATGAAATAACACATAGAATTGTGCAGTAACCCAAAAAGTGTTAAACAAATCAAAATACATGTTATATTTAACATTCTTCAAAGTAACCACCCGTTGATTGGCAGCTTTGCACACTCTTGGCATTCTCTCAACCAGCTTCATGAGGTTCTCACCTGGAATGCATTTCAATTAACAGGTGTGTCTTGTTAAAAGTTAATTTGTAGAATTTCTTCCTTCTTAATGCATTTGAGCCAATCAGTTGTGTTGTGACAAGGTAGGGGTGGTATACAGAAGATAGCCCTATTTGGTAAAAGACCAAGTCCATATTATGGCAAGAACAGCTCAAATAAGCAAAGAGAAATGACAGTCCATCATAACTTTAAGACATGAAGGTCAGTCAATCCGGAACATTTGCGACTGCACTTGAAGAAACTTTCATCAAGCGCTATGATGAAACTGGCTCTCATGAGGACAGGCATAGCAAAGGAAGACCCAGAGTTACCTATGCTGCAGAGGATAAGTTCATTACAGTTACCAGCCTCAGAAATTGCAGCCCAAATAAATGCTTCACAGAGTTCAAGTAACAGACACATCTCAACATCAACTGTTCAGATGAGACAGCGTGAATCAGGCCTCCATGGTCGAATTGCTGCAAAGAAACCACTACTGAAGGACACCAATAAGAAGAAGAGACTTGCTTGGAACAAGAAACATGGACATTAGAAAGGTGGAAATCTGTCCTTTGGTCTGATGAGTCCAATATTTTAGTTCCAATCTTTGTGAGATGCAGAGTAGGTGAATGGTTGAACTCCGCAAGTGTGATTGCCACTGTGAAGCATGGAGGAGGAGGTGTGATGGCGTGGGGGTGCTTTGCTGGTGACACAGTCAGGACTTATTTAGAATTCAAGGAACACTTAACCAGCATGGCTACCACAGCATTATGCAGCGATATGCCATCCCATCTGGTTTGGGCTTAGTGGGACTATCGCTTTTTTTTTCAACAGGACAGTGACCAAAAGCACATCTCCAGGTTGTGTAAAGGCCTCCAATCACCTGACCTCAACCCAATTGCGATGGTTTGGGATGAGTTGGACCGCAGAGTGAAGGAAAAGCAGCCAACAAGTGCTCAGCATCTGTGGGAACTCCTTCAAGACAGTTGGAAAAGCATTCCTCATGAAGCTGGTTGAGAGAATGCCAAGAGTGTGTAAAACTGTCAACAAAACAAAGGGTGGCTACTTTGAAGAATTGCAAATATAAAAAATATTTTGATTTGTTAAACACGTTTTTGGTTACTAGATGATTCCATGTGTTATGTCATCGTTTTGATGTCTTCATTATTATTCTACAATGTAGAAAATAGTTTTAAGGTGTGTCTAAACTTTTGATTGGTACTGTATATATAATAATTACATTTTGCTTCTGCAAATACAGTGTTTTATAAGCCCATGTGGCACACACGTCCTGAAGATGCAAGACTTAAACACTAACAAGATCATAATAAATTAATTAAAAATCAAATCATGTCGCCCAGGAACACTGAGTCAATACTAACAGAAACAAAGCTAAGAGAGCAGAGGGATAGAGAGACAGATCTTCCATAATTACAGTGAAGTAACAGCCATCTAGCCAGCAGAGTGGAGGAGCCTCTTCACAGCTAACAGATTAGCGAGCGTAGCTCGAGGGAATCTTCTAGACAGTTTTCTTATCAATATCTTCATAGCATTGTCTCCATATCTAAGCAATAAAGATGGATCTATTCATGTTTCAGGCACTATTTAATGTCGAGTATTTAGTGTCGAGTCCACAGGTATTTTATATTTCAAATCACTTTGATTTGAGATCTGATATCTGCAGATTCTGTCTGGCCCTGGTGGTGAGGAGCACAGTACACACACACACACACACACACACACACACACTCACACACACACACGCACACGCACACCCAAACGCACACGCACAAACCCAGCTTTTTGATTTGAAGCAGACAGCTTGCTTAATATTTGAGACGCACACATACATGCTTACCTTGGTGGCATCGATGTGGTCCTGCAGTGAGTCGATGAAGAGGTCCCCTACAGGCTCCCATGCATCCCGGACCCCCTCAGCCTGTTCTAGGGCCACCGCCAGCTCCTCCATGGCTGCCTGGGTCTGCAGCAGGCGCTCCAGGGTCCGCTCCATGTGCCTTGGACACAGACAGAATACTTCTACAGTTGTTTTATACATTGTCATATGCAGTTTGACCACTAAAGCAATACATCACCCTAATACCTGAGCAACACACCAACCCTAACCTTATTTCGGCCATAGTATTTTCCTTGATGCTGTCAAAATAAAGACCCAATGATATTTGAGTACAGGCACGGTAAAAACATCTCTAGCCAATCGAAGACCCAGAATCATGGGTGTATTGTAGCCCAGTGGAGTGGGCGTGTGCCGCATATCTGACCTGTGTCGGTCCACGCAGCGGGCAGTCAGCTTCTCCCACAGGTCACTGGCCACGTTTGCCTGCTTCCACACTGAACGACTCACGTTCAGGATCCGCTTCCTCGGAGACACTTCTGGAGGAGGAGGAGGAGGGGATGAAGAGGGGGGAGTAGGAGAGCAGGGAGAGGGATTGGGTAGGCAGGCAAAGAGAGTGTAAGCCCCAATTGGTGCAAACATCAGTAGAAAGAAACAGTTGGATAGGAGAAACTGTGGGAAATATCTTGTTGGGGGCAGAGAAACAGGGAGAGTTCGCCCCCATCTTTTCCCCAATGTGTGCCACCAGTGGTGGAGAGCGAAGAAGGGAGGGAAGGAGAGTGGGGGCAGAAACAGCCTAGCATGCTGCATTATTGATTTGACCAGATGGTGTGAACTGGGCTAATTGGTCCCGACCCAACTGCTCTCCCCAAACATACATTCTCTGATCCACTCTGATACAGCAGGACAGGTAGCTGCTAATCAGACTTAATGGTAGATGCACAACTGCTGGAGATCAACTTACTGAACTCCCTATCTCTCTCTGTTCTCACTGCTCAGGTCTGGTTTTGGTGTGTGTGGCAGGGTGGCAGGGTGGGTTAGTATGGGGAGGATTGGCACCTACAGATGTAGGATCTTAATTTGATCACTCTTTTGTTGGTGACTCTTTTGTTGCAAACTTAGAGTGTATTCAGGTTTAAAATGGCTTCTAAAGTTTGTACTTTCCACTTTAAAATGTCTGATTTACCCTAACAAAAAATGCATCAACCGCTACAAAACATTTCCATTAATTATAATCCACATAATAATGAACATTTCCTGTTGCTGCAGGATTATTTTCCTCCTGTAGCAAACTAGCTCAAATTAAGATCCTGCATATGTAGGTTGTCATTTGACACGGTTTTGGAGTGGGTGGGCAGACCTTTTCCGTCGGGCAGCGTCTCCTCGGGCTCCTGGAAGGGGTGCTGTGCCAAGAAGGCCTGAGCAGACTCCAGCACAGAGTAGATGAACGGCCCCCGAGACTTGACATCCTCCATGAATACCTGGAGACAGACAGGACAGGAGCCCACAGAGAGATCACATACAAACAATATGCATAGGCTCATTATAACACATACTGTACAATATACACACACACACAGACATCAATTTGCATACATGAACACACACAGTAAGGAGCAATTTGCAGAGGGCCACATAGGACTGCCTAGCTGTCAGTTTGTACTATATCGTCTCTGTGCTGAACTGCCTGAGTACATGCACATTATTCAGCTGCAGACCCAGATACCAACCCAGCTGCCTAGTGGAATGAATGACTCATAGGCTGTCCCATAGGGCTCTGGTCAACAGTAATACACTCTATAGGGAATAGGGTACCATTTAGGAGGTAATCACAGAGAATCCCGTGGGCCTATGGACAGGCAGTGTCAACCAGACTCTCTTGTCCTCAACAGCTAATCTCCATTCACCACTCAACTTGTGCTAGGTAAAAAACTTTAGCCTATATATTAGTACGTTATTAAACTAAAGTGAAATACACTGACTGCACAAAACTTTAAGAACATGACGTAGACTGACCAGGTGAATCCAGGTGAGAGCTTTGATCTCTTATTGATGTCACCTGTTAAATCCACACATGGATTGTGTGTGTGTGCCATTCAGAGGGTGAATGAGCAAGACAAAATATTAAAGTGCCTTTGAACGGGATATGGTAGTAGGTGCCAGGTGCACCGGTTTGAGTGTGTCAAGAACTCCAACGCTGCTGGGGTTTTCGCACTCAACAGTTTCCCGGGTGTATCAACAATTGTCCACCACCCAAAGGACATCCAGCCAACTTGACACAACTGTGGGAAGCATTGGAGTCAACATTGACCAGCATCCCTGTGGAACGCGTTCGACACCTTGTAGAGTCTATGCCCCGACAAACTGAGGCTGCTCTGATGGCAAATGGGTATATTGTCAGGAAGAGTTGGAGGTGGAGGAAGCTGTGGAGCCATTATCCTGGCGACGCTTGTGGAAGGGTAAGTAGGCTCTTGCACGCTGAGCTAGCTGGAGCTCGACATCATCATCGCTGCTGGGCTTGGCAGCGGCCTCGGTGGTTTGATACTGCTGTTGCTGCCAATCGCTCGCTTTCTCCTTTTGGTTTTGTTTAGGTACCTTGGCGAAGCCAATTTTTGATATCCATCGTAGCAGTGGCAGATTAGCTGGTTCGAGCTAGTTAAATAAACTAAGGCTAATAACACTAAGCATTTTTATAGCTAGCTAAGAAGCTAACTCAACTCTGTAGTCGTAGGGGGTGAGGAAAGCAAAGCAGCGTCAACTGTAAACTTGACTCCACCATTATAAATCAAAATAGAATATTACAGACGGAGGCATATCACGTTATTCACTTAGCCTACCACCGGAGTCATATCTAGGGATATGGCGGTCATGACATTTTGTCAGCTGGTGATTGTCAAGCAAATAACTGCGTTCTCACGGTAATTGACCGTTAATTAGCATAAACACATTTAGCATCTCCTGGCTTCCAAGCATAGCCTACAAGCTACTGGTGTAGAACTTTGGAACATCTACATTTGAAAAAGTCTAATAAATCCATGTAATATAGCCAGTGGTGGAAAAAGTACCCAACTGTCATACTTGAGTAAAAGTAAAGATACCTCGAAGAAAAATTGCTCAGGTAAAAGTGAAAGTCACCCAGTAAAATATTACTTGAGTAAAAGTTTAAAAGTATTTGGTTTTAAATATACTTAAGTATAAAAAGAAAATATAATTGCAAAAATATATTTAAGTATCAAAAATAAAAGTATAAATGATTTCAAATTGCTTATATTAAGCAAACCCGACGGCACAATTATTATTATTTGTTTTATGTAAGGATAGCCAGGGGCAAACATCATTTACAAATGAAGCATTTGTGTTTAGTGAGTCCGCCAGATCAGAGGCAGTAGCAATAATCATGTTGTCTTGACAAGTGTGTGAATTGGACCATTTTCCTTGTGCTAAGCATTCAAAATGTAACGAATACATTTGGGTGTTAGGGAAAATGTATGGAGTAAAAAGTACATCATTTTCTTCAGGAACGTAGTGAAGTGAATGAAAAGTTGTCAAACATATAAATAGTAAAGTAAAGATACCCCCCCAAAAATAGTTAAGTAGTACTTTAAAGTATTTTTACTTACAGTTGAAGTGAGAAGTTTACATACACCTTAGCCAAATAATTTTTTTTTCTCACAATTCCTGACATTTAGTTCTAGTAAAAATTCCCTGTTTTAGGTCAGTTAGGATCACCACTTTATTTTAAGAATGTGAAATGTCAGAATAATAGTAAAGAGAATGATTTATTTCAGCTTGTATTTCTTTCACCACATTCCTAGTGGGTCAGAAGTTTACATACACTCTTTAAATTGTTTAACTTGGGTCAAAGGTTTTGGGTAGCCTTACACAAGCTTCCCACAATAAGTTGGGTGAATTTTGGCCCATTCCTCCTGACAGAGTTGGTGTAACTGAGTCAGGTTTGTAGGCCTCTTAGCTCACACACGCATTTTCAGTTCTGCCCACACATTTTCTATAGAATTGAGGTCAGGGCTTTGTGATGGCCACTCGAATACCTTGACCTATTTGCGACCAAGCTTTCATTTCCTGACTGATGTCTTGAGATGTTGGTTCAATATATCCACATAATTTTCCTGCCTCATGATGCCATCTATTTTGTGAAGTGCACCAGTCCCTCCTGTAGCAAAGCACCCCCACAACATGATGCTGCCACCCCCGTGCTTCACGGTTGGGATGGTGTTCTACGGCTTGAAAGCCTCCCCTTTTTTCCTCAAAATATAACAATGGACATTATGTCTAAACAGTTCTATTTTTGTTTCATCAGACCAGAGGACATTTCTCCAAAAAGTACGATCTTTGTCCCCATATGCAGTTGCAAACCGTAGTCTGGCTTTTTTATGTCGGTTTTGGAGCCGTGGCTTCTTCCTTGCTGAGCGGCCTTTCAGGTTATGTCGATACAGGACTCATCGATACAGGATATAAATAATTTTGTACCTGTTCCTCCAGCATCTTCACAAGATCCTTTGCTGTTGTTCTGGGATTGATTTGCACTTTTTGCACCAAAGTACGTTCACTAGGAGACAGAACGTGTCTCCTTCCTGAGCGGTATGACGGCTGTGTGGTTCCATGGTGTTTGGTAAGACAAGAGGCAGCAATATTTTTGTAAATAACAGCTGGTGTACAATATCTAAGGAAGTCTCGATTTATTGCTCTCCTGAGGTAGAATATATCATGATAAGCTGTATACCACACTATCTACCTGGAGAGTTTTCATCTGTATTTTTCGCAGCATTGAACAAGCTGTATTCCGCCATAAGCAAACAAGAACATGCTCACCCAGAGGCGGCACTCCTAGTAGCCGGGGAATTTAATGCAGGGAAACTTAAATCCGGTTGACCAAAAATCAGCATATTAAACGTGCAACCAGAGGGGAAAAAACCCTGGACACTTTTTTGGTTACTACATGACTCCATATGTGTTATTTCATAGTTTTGATGTCTTTACTATTATTCTACAATGTATTAAAACAATTTTTTTTTTTTTTAAACCTGGATTGAGTAGGTGTGTCCAAACTTTTGACTGGTACTGTATGTCTAGATGTTTAATGCATTCTAAGACTGCGCGATGCAACTCTAATGATGATTTGAAAACAGTTGAATGAAAAGCTTGAGCTTTGAGAAAATGGCGCCGGAGGAGATGGCCGCTGTTTTACGGTCTCCTAACCAATTGTGCTATTATGTGTTTTTTCCCCGCGATGTTTGTCAATTATTTTGTACATAATGTTTCTACAACCGTATCTTACGGCATTAAAGAGATTCTAGATATCAGGACAGCGATCACTCATCTCGGATTAGACAAATATTTTTTTCAACAACAACAACAACAGCAGCAGCAAGCAGGACTCACACGATATTCTCCAAACACCCCACAGGGCAGACATCCCAATTATTCGCAAAAGGATGCGACTCAGAGGAAGAAGAGCCGGATGCCTCATCCGGACCCGCAGAAGGCAACTAGGAAAGCTTCCGTTACCATAAATATTACTCGCCAACATGCAATCATTGGACAGTGAACTAGACGAGGTACGATCACTTATATCCTACCAACGGGACATAAAAAACTGTAATATCCTATGTTTCACGGAATCGTGGCTGTATGGCGACATGGATATTCAGCTAGCGGGATCCACACTGCATCGGCAGGATAGAACAGCACACTCCGGTAAGACCAGGGGGGGCGCTCTGCGTATATTTGTAAACAACAGCTGGTCACGAAATCTAAGGAAGTCTCTGGATTTTGCTCGCCTGAAGTAGAGTATATTATGATAAATTGCAGGCCACACTACTTGCCTAGAGAGTTCTCAGCTATACTTTTCGTGGCTGTTTATTTACCACCACATACAGATGCTGGCACTAAGACCGCACTCAGCCAGCTGTATAAGGAAATAAGCAAACAGGAAACCACTCACCCAGAGGCGGCGCTCCTAGTGGCCGGAGACTTTAATGCAGGGAAACCTAAATCAGTTCTACCAAATCTCTATCAACATGTTAAATGTGCAACCAGAGGGAAAACAATTCTAGATCACCTGTACTCCACACACAGAGATGCGTACAGAGCTCTCCCTCGCCCTCCATTTGGTAAATCCAACCACAACTCTATCCTCCTGATTCCTGCGTACAAGCAAAAATTAAAGCAGGAAGCACCAGTGACTCGGTCTATAAAAAAATGGTCAGATGAAGCAGATGCTAAACGACAGGACTGTTTTGCTATCACAGACTGGAACATGTTCTGGGATTCTTCCGATGACATTTAGGAATACACCACATCAGTCACTGGCTTTATCAATAAGTTCATTGAGGACGTCGTCCCCACAGTGACTGTACGTACATACCCCAACCAGAAGCCATGGATTACAGGCAACATTCGCACTGAGCTAAAGGGTAGCGCTGCTGCTTTCAAGGTGCTGGAATCTAACCCGGAAGCTGACAAGAAATCCCGCTATGCCCTGCGACAAACCATCAAACAGGCAAAGCATTAATACAAGGGTAAGATTGAATCATTCTACAACGGCTCCGACGCTCGTCGGATGTGGCAGGGCTTGCAAACTATTACAGACTACAGAGAGAAGCACAGCCGCGAGATGCCCAGTGACACAAGCCTACCAGACGAGTTAAATCACTTCTATGTTCGCTTCGAGGCAAGCAACACTGAGACAAGCATGAGAGCATCAGCTGTTCAGGACGACTGTGTGATCAAGCTCTCCGTAGCCGGCTGTGGGGCCAGATGGATTACCAGGACGTGTGCTCCGGGCATGCGCTGACCAACTGGCAGGTGTCTTCACTGACATTTTCAACATGTCCCTGATTGAGTGTGTAATACCAACATGCTTCAAGCAGACCACCATAGTCCCTGTGCCCAAGAACACTAAGGCAACCTGCCTAAATGACTATAGACCCATGGCCCTCACGTCCATAGCCATGAAGTGCTTTGAAAGGTTGGTGATGGCTCACATCAACATCATTATCCCAGGAACCATAGACCCACTCCAATTTGCATACCGCCCAAAAGATCGACAGATGATGCAATCTCTATAGCACTCCACACTGCCCTTTCCCATCTGGACAAAAGGAACACATATGTAGAATGCTATTCATTGATGACAGCTCAGCATTCAATGCCATAGTACCATCAAAGCTCATCACTAAGCTAAGGAACCTGGGAGTAAACACATCTGCAACTGGATCCTGGACTTCCTGAAGGGCCACCCCCAGGTGGTGAGGGTAGGTAGAAACACATCTGCCACGCTGATCCTGAACACTTGAGCTCCCCAGGGGTGCGTGCTCAGTCCCCTCCTGTACTCCCTGTTCACCCACGACTGCATGGCCAGGCACGACTCCAACACCATCATTAAGTTTGTTGATGACAAAACAGTGGTAGGCCTGAACACCGACAACGACGAGACAGCCTATAGGGAGGAGGTCAGAGACCTGGCCGGGTGGTGCCAGAATAACAACCTATCTCTCAACGTAACCAAGACTAAGGAGATGATTGTGGACTACAGGAAAAGGAGCACCGAGCACGTCCCCATTTTCATTGATGGGGCTGCAGTGGAGCAGGTTGAGGGCTTCAAATTCCTTGGTGTCCACATCAACAACAAACTAGAATAGTCCAAACACACCAAGACAGTCATGAAGAGGGCACAACAAAGCCTATTCCCCCTCAGGAAACTAAACAGATCTGGCATGGATCCTGAGATCCTCAAAAGGTTCTACAGCTGCAACATCGAGAGCATCCTGACAAGTTGCATCACTGCCTGGTACGGCAATTGCTCAGCCTCCGACCGCAAGGCACTTCAGAGGGTAGTGCACATGGCCTAGTAGATCACTGGGGCAAAGCTGCTTGCCATCCAGGACCTCTATACCAGGTGGTGTCAGAAGAAGGCCCTGAAAATTGTCAAAGACCCCAGCCACCCCAGTCATAGACTGTTCTCTCTACTACGGCATGGCAAGCGGTACCAGAGTGCCAAGTCTAGAACAAAAAGGCTTCTCAACAGTTTTTACCCCCAAGGCATAAGACTCCTGAACAGGTAACCAAATGGTCACCCGGACTATTTGCATTGCGATCCCCCCCCAACCCCTCTTTTACACTGCTGCTACTCTCTGTTTATCTTATATGCATAGTCACTTTAACTATACATTCATGTACATACTACCTCAATTGGCCCGACCAACCAGTGCTCCCGCACATTGGCTAACCGGGCTATCTGCATTGTGTCCCACCACCTGCCAACCCCCTCTTTTTACGCTACTACTACTCTCTGTTCATCATGTATGCATAGTCACTTTAACCATACCCACATGTACATACTACCTCAATAACTGACTAACCGGTGTCTGTACATAGCCTTGCTACTTGTACTTTCAAATCTCTTTTTACTGTTGTTTTATTTCTTTACTTACCTACACACACACACACACACACACACACACACACACACACACACACACACACACACACACACACACACACACACACACACACTTTTCTTTCTCCTGTTGTATTCAGCGTACGTGACAAATAAACTTTGATTTGATTTGATTTGTTTCTTGTCCAGGCTGCACACACCTCATCAGTCTCTCATTCACAATTAGATTTTTAAAAATCCATACCCTTTGCAGCCAAAGTGGCCGTTGTGCCCTTGGAATTAATATAATAATTACAATTCCCTTCTCTCTGTCATGCTCCAAAATACCTCTCACTCACATGGCGCTCTCAGATATCTCAATTCTTATTCGCCAATGCCCGTCACATGATCGGGCCCTTCTCAGAGGTATCTCAGCTAAGATGTAGGCTACAAGTGAAGACAAACACAATTGCGAGCCTCCCTCTCATTGAATTCCGAGGCGCATATTGAAGATGTTAGAAGAACTGTCTACATTTAGCCTACTTTCATCAGCCAACAAGAGGAGTAGGCCTAACGAACAGCAAAAGCACTAGCCTATGTCAATCTACTAACCCCCATAGTACAAACGTTGACCTATTATATTGGTCAACTTGTCCTTCTGTGCAATAAATAAATATTGCAAACATACTCTTGGATAGTTGTGGGATGTGATAGATCCCAAATAAATACAACCACTAGCATAAAAAAAGCAATGAGGCTGATGCAACAGGTCAGAACGTTTAGCTTAAAATGTTGATCAACTATTAGGCTGTTTCTTCACATTATAAGTGCAAAACATCACACAAGGCAGTAGGCTTTGAGCGTGAATGTTCCAAAATGCAACAAATTAGCGGGAAAACACCGTTCTCAAAAGTTAACACAAATGTGGTTATGCTTGTAATGCTTTATTATGAAGGTGCATTTATTTGGTGAAAATTACCTTCCCCAAATTTGACATTTGTTTGCCAGTGAATGTTGGTCAATCCAACATCTGCATTGGCATGTAGCATTTACGGTGATATGGCCTCTGCAGAAGTCTGGGCAATCATATTTTTCCAGAGTAGCGCAGAGCTGTTGTGAAGGAAGTTGTCAAGGAAGTGAGTTTGTGTTTATACAGGACCTTAGCGCCCTCACCTACCGTCAACCAATCATGTCAATGCGGAGCAATACTGAGCCCTACACAAAATTACAAAATTTGAGAGGCACACGACAATGCGGTACGGAGCTCAATTTGGCCTCTGCGTGCGTCCGGGTGCTCCGGAATTACATCACGCCATCCATACACCGCCTCCGACCACATTTTCGGATCAAGCATAAATTGTCTCTTAGGCACTACACCGGTTGTAAAGCAGATTAATGTGCTTAATGTTAAGAAGTTATTTGTCCACTTTAGTTGTGACACAAACCTTATCAAAACATATAGGCCTATGGGCTAGGCTACATGAGGTGTGCAACTAGGATTTGAAAAAGTTTTTAAAAAAGCATTCTCTGTTTCTTGCCTTACTGAACACGCTGGGCATTATTATTGATAATAAATCATTGATGCTCATCGTTGATAGGCTAATATAATCACCAATCAGACTATTCTTAACTTCTTCGAGATAGGGGGCGCTCTTTTAATTTTTGGATAAAAAACGTTCCCGTTTTAAACAAGATATTTTGTCATGAAAATATGCTCGACTATGCATGTAATTGACAGCTTTGGAAAGAAAAAACTCTGACGTTTCCAAAACTGCAAAGATATTATCTGTGAGTGCCCCAGAACTAATGCTACAGGCGGAACCAAGATGAAATTTCATACAGGAAATGGTCCAGATTTTGAATGCCCTGTGTTCCAATGTCTCCTTATATGGTTGTGAATGCGCCAGGAATGAGCCTGCACTTTATGTCGTTTCCCCAAGGTGTCTGCAGCATTGTGACGTATTTGTAGGCATATCATTGGAAGATTGACCATAAGAGACTACATTTACCAGGTGTCCGCCCGGTGTCCTCCGTCGAAATGATTGCGTAATCTCCAGCTCCATGCGCGTTCCATTTTCTTCAGAGGAGAAAGTCAACTGCCACGAATGATTTATCATCGATAGATATGTGAAAAACACCTTGAGGATTGATTCTAAACAACGTTTGCCATGTTTCTGTCGATATTATGGAGTTAATTTGGAAAAAAGTTTGCGTTGTAATGACTTAATTTTCAGGTTTTTTCTTACCCAAACGTGATGAACAAAACAGAGCGATTTGTCCTACACAAATAATATTTTGGGAAAAACTGAACATTTGCTATCTAACTTAGAGTCTCCTCAATGAAAACATCTGAAGTTCTTCAAAGGTAAATTATTTTATTTGAATGCTTATCTTGTTTTTGTGAAAATGTTGCATGCTGAATGCTAGGCTTAATGCTATGCTAGGCTATCAATACTTTTACACAAATGCTTGTTTAGCTATGGTTCAAAAGCATATTTTGAAAATCTGAGATGACAGTGTTGTTAACAAAAGGCTAAGCTTGAGAGTAAATATATTTATTTCATTTCATTTGCGATTTTCATGAATAGTTAACGTTGCGTTATGGTAATGAGCTTGAGGCTATAAATAGGATCCCGGATACGGGATTGCTCGTCGCAACAGGTTACTTTAATGTTGTCTTACATATTCTAAATAATATGTTTGAAATTAGTTTTGATTTAGAATGGACCATAATAATGCACCTATCTCAGAACAGGGGCACGGGAAAAACAATACATGTCATCTATGCACTTAAATAGCGAATGGAAGATGCTTTTCCTGTGGTTCATTTTCATACCAGCCAGGCAGGCTATACTCTGGTTGTAAAGCAAAGAAATTACCTTAATATTAGGAAAGCTGATAAATAAATATAGTAGGCCTAGTCTATAGAAAGCTGATGGCATCTTCCTCCTTTTAATAGAGGTAATCAAAACTCTGTTTTCTCACACAAATGCATAGCCTATAGAAATGTTGCGCAACATGAGCTCATGGGGCTCTCATGAAGTGTTTGATTTTATTTTTTAAAACATTTGCATTGATGTCAGAGTGATTAGAGGGACAATAGAGTGCTGAGTACCAGGCAGTTAGCAAGTTTGGTAAGCTACTAATGACCATCAGCAGCATCAGAGCTTGAAGCCTAATTACGCGACTAAACGGTCACGTGGAATTTGAATGTGGTCATGACTGCCGGTGCGGTGGTAATATGGTCACTGTAACAGCCCTATTCATTGCTAACTACCTCAGTGGCTTTCTATAGCTCCCCTACACACATCGCAGCTAGCGCACTACATGAGGTGTGCAACTAGGATTTGAAAAAGTTTTTTAAAAAGCATTCTCTGTTTCTTGGCTTACTGAACACACTGGGCATTATTATTGATAATAAATCATTGATGCTCATCGTTGATAGGCTATATAATAGCTAGCCAGCTATTGTCGTTCTTTTAACGCAACGTAACGTAATCAACACTGCTAGCTAGCCAGCTAGCCCCCGAATAGCTGCACTCTAGAAACTATTACACTCAACGGAACGACTTGATTAGTGTAGTGTCAACAACGCAGCCACTGCCAGCTAGCCTACTTCAGCAGTACTGTATCATTTTAATCATTTTAGTCAATAAGATTCTTGCTACGTAAGCTTAACTTTCTGAACATTCGAGACGTGTAGTCCACTTGTCATTCCAATCTCCTTGCATTAGCGTAGCCTCTTCTGTAGCCTGTCAACTATGTGTCTGTCTATCCCTGTTCTCTCCTCTCTGCACAGACCACACAAACGCTCCACACCGCGTGGCCATGGCCACCCTAATCTGGTGGTCCCAGCGCGCACGACCCACGTGGAGTTCCAGGTCTCCGGTAGCCTCTGGAACTGCCGATCTGCGGCCAACAAGGCAGAGTTCATCTCAGCCTATGCCTCCCTCCAGTCCCTCGACTTCTTGGCACTGACGGAAACATGGATCACCACAGATAACACTGCTACTCCTACTGCTCTCTCCTCGTCCGCCCACGTGTTCTCGCACACCCCGAGAGCTTCTGGTCAGCAGGGTGGTGGCACCGGGATCCTCATCTCTCCCAAGTGGTCATTCTCTCTTTCTCCCCTTACCCATCTGTCTATCGCCTCTTTTGAATTCCATGCTGTCACAGTTACCAGCCCTTTCAAGCTTAACATCCTTATCATTTATCGCCCTCCAGGTTCCCTCGGAGAGTTCATCAATGAGCTTGATGCCTTGATAAGCTCCTTTCCTGAGGACGGCTCACCTCTCACAGTTCTGGGCGACTTTAACCTCCCCACGTCTACCTTTGACTCATTCCTCTCTGCCTCCTTCTTTCCACTCCTCTCCTCTTTTGACCTCACCCTCTCACCTTCCCCCTACTCACAAGGCAGGCAATACGCTCGACCTCATCTTTACTAGATGCTGTTCTTCCACTAACCTCATTGCAACTCCCCTCCAAGTCTCCGACCACTACCTTGTATCCTTTTCCCTCTCGCTCTCATCCAACACTTCCCACACTGCCCCTACTCGGATGGTATCGCGCCGTCCCAACCTTCGCTCTCTCTCCCCCGCTACTCTCTCATCTTCCATCCTATCATCTCTTCCCTCTGCTCAAACCTTCTCCAACCTATCTCCTGATTCTGCCTCCTCAACCCTCCTCTCCTCCCTTTCTGCATCCTTTGACTCTCTATGTCCCCTATCCTCCAGGCCGGCTCGGTCCTCCCCTCCCGCTCCGTGGCTCGACGACTCATTGCGAGCTCACAGAACAGGGCTCCGGGCAGCCGAGCGGAAATGGAGGAAAACTCGCCTCCCTGCGGACCTGGCATCCTTTCACTCCCTCCTCTCTACATTTTCCTCCTCTGTCTCTGCTGCTAAAGCCACTTTCTACCACTCTAAATTCCAAGCATCTGCCTCTAACCCTAGGAAGCTCTTTGCCACCTTCTCCTCCCTCCTGAATCCTCCTCCCCCCTCCTCCCTCTCTGCAGATGACTTCGTCAACCATTTTGAAAAGAAGGTCGACGACATCCGATCCTCGTTTGCTAAGTCAAACGACACCGCTGGTTCTGCCCTACCCTGTGCTCTGACCTCTTTCTCCCCTCTCTCTCCAGATGAAATCTCGCGTCTTGTGACGGCCGGCCGCCCAACAACCTGCCCGCTTGACCCTATCCCCTCCTCTCTTCTCCAGACCATTTCCGGAGACCTTCTCCCTACCTCACCTCGCTCATCAACTCATCCCTGACCGCTGGCTACGTCCCTTCCGTCTTCAAGAGAGCGAGAGTTGCACCCCTTCTGAAAAAACCTACACTCGATCCCTCCGATGTCAACAACTACAGACCAGTATCCCTTCTTTCTTTTCTCTCCAAAACTCTTGAACGTGCCGTCCTTGGCCAGCTCTCCCGCTATCTCTCTCAGAATGACCTTCTTGATCCAAATCAGTCAGGTTTCAAGACTAGTCATTCAACTGAGACTGCTCTTCTCTGTATCACGGAGGCGCTCCGCACCGCTAAAGCTAACTCTCTCTCCTCTGCTCTCATCCTTCTAGACCTATCGGCTGCCTTCGATACTGTGAACCATCAGATCCTCCTCTCCACCCTCTCCGAGTTGGGCATCTCCCGGCGCGGCCCACGCTTGATTGCGTCCTACCTGACAGGTCGCTCCTACCAGGTGGCGTGGCGAGAATCTGTCTCCTCACCACGCGCTCTCACCACTGGTGTCCCCAGGGCTCTGTTCTAGGCCCTCTCCTATTCTCGCTATACACCAAGTCACTTGGCTCTGTCATAACCTCACATGGTCTCTCCTATCATTGCTATGCAGACGACACACAATTCATCTTCTCCTTTCCCCTTATGATGACCAGGTGGCGAATCGCATCTCTGCATGTCTGGCAGACATATCAGTGTGGATGACGGATCACCACTCAAGCTGAACCTCGGCAAGACGGAGCTGCTCTTCCTCCCGGGGAAGGACTGCCCGTTCCATGATCTCGCCATCACGGTTGACAACTCCATTGTGTCCTCCTCCCAGAGCGCTAAGAACCTTGGCGTGATCCTGGACAACACCCTGTCGTTCTCAACTAACATCAAGGCGGTGGCCCGTTCCTGTAGGTTCATGCTCTACAACATCCGCAGAGTACGACCCTGCCTCACACAGGAAGCGGCGCAAGTCCTAATCCAGGCACTTGTCATCTCCCGTCTGGATTACTGCAACTCGCTGTTGGCTGGGCTCCCTGCCTGTGCCATTAAACCCCTACAACTCATCCAGAACGCCGCAGCCCGTCTGGTGTTCAACCTTCCCAAGTTCTCTCACGTCACCCCGCTCCTCCGCTCTCTCCACTGGCTTCCAGTTGAAGCTCGCATCCGCTACAAGACCATGGTGCTTGCCTACGGAGCTGTGAGGGGAACGGCACCTCAGTACCTCCAGGCTCTGATCAGGCCCTACACCCAAACAAGGGCACTGCGTTCATCCACCTCTGGCCTGCTCGCCTCCCTACCACTGAGGAAGTACAGTTCCCGCCCAATGGTGGAACAAACTCCCTCACGACGCCAGGACAGCGGAGTCAATCACCACCTTCCGGAGACACCTGAAACCCCACCTCTTTAAGGAATACCTAGGATAGGATAAGTAATCCTTCTCACCCCCCCTAAAAGATTTAGATGCACTATTGTAAAGTGGCTGTTCCACTGGATGTCATAAGGTGAATGCACCAATTTGTAAGTCGCTCTGGATAAGAGCGTCTGCTAAATGACTTGAAGGGATATGTAAATGTAATCACCAATCAGACTATTCTTAACTTCTTCGAAGTAGGGGGCGCTCTTTTAATTTTTGGATAAAAAAACGTTCCCGTTTGTGATGACACAGTGCAGAGAAGATTTAGATTTTGCGCCAACGTGTCACTTAATCATTTTAACTTTTTTTGTGATTTTTATAAAGGGACATAAAACTAAAACTGAGGGGGCACACATTTCAACTGAGCCCCCTTTTGCTCCCTCGTGGAGCCGGGACAGGGTTTCCCCTGTGGCGAGCGGCGCAGTGGCGACTTTCTTTCAGTGGCTATTAAACCCCATGACTGCAGCCAGTCACTCCCTGATAACACCAGCCTCCCTCCTCACTGACGGAATTAAATACGGAGCCCCACTGAACTGGCATATACCACTGATGCTTAGCAAACATGCAGAAATGTGTTCTGTGCAGGAGCTGTGGTTTCTGATAAGATTTCCTGGTGAGGTTACTAAGGAAACTCAGATTTTAACCCGCTTGTTTCGTTTTTTTCTGAGTGAGCGGTTGGTACCCAGGGTGGGATTGCGGGTTTACTTCCCTCCCTTTGGCCTCCGCTGCGTTAAAACTTTAATTCCAGCTAAATTTCACACTGAGGGGTGCCGTCTTTGGCTGAAGGAACATTAAATATAAAGACTTCAGATCCAATTAGGCTACATTATGCATGATGGAGGAGGAAGAGTCAGAGAAGGAAATGGTTTCATTGCCCCCTCCAAACATGTTGACGATCCCCTATTTATTTCTGGGCCCCCCAGAGTCCCCATTACACTGAGCTTTCTCAGAACACATGGCGCTTGTAACGTCAGGGAAGGGGGTTTGACTCCAGGGTCCACCCATTCGTAAAATGTATGTACGCATGACTGTAAGTCGCTTTCGATAAAAGCGTCTGCTAAATGGCATATATTATTACAATTATTTTTAGGTTCATTATTACTTCATCCTCCTCTCTTTTCTCTGGATGAATAGATTATGCACTACACACACACCTATAGAACACTACACACACAATTATAGAACACTACACACACACTTATAGAACACTACACACACTTATAGAACACTACACACACACTTATAGAACACTACACACACACTTATAGAACACTACACACACACACTTTTAGAACACTACACACACACTTTTAGAACACTACACACACACTTATAGAACACTACACACACACACCTATAGAACACTACACACACACTTATAGAACACTACACACACACACACTTATAGAACACTACACACACACTTTTAGAACACTACACACACCTATAGAACACTACACACACACTTATAGAACACTACACACACACTTATAGAACACTACACACACACACACTTATAGAACACTACACACACATACTTATAGAACACTACACACACAAACTTATAGAACACTACACACACACTTATCAAACACTACACACACTTATAGAACACTACACACACACACAATTATAGAACACGACACACACACACACACTTATAGAACACAAAACACACACTTATAGAACACTACACACACTTATAGAACACTAAACACACACTTATAGAACACTACACACACACACACTTATAGAACACTAACACACACACAATTATAGAACACTACACACACACACACTTATAGAACACTACACACTACACACATACTTATAGAACACGACACACACACTTATAGAACACAATACACGCACACTTATAGAACACTACACACATACACTTATAGAACACAACACACACACACTTATAGAACACTACACACATACACTTATAGAACACTACACACACACTTATAGAACACTGCACACACACACTTATAGAACACTACACACATACTTATAGAACAACACTACACACGCACACTTATAGAACGCTACACACACACATACTTATAGAACACTACACACACACTTATAGAACACAATACACGCACACTTATAGAACACTACACACACACACTTATAGAACACAATACACGCACACTTATAGAACGCTACACACACACATACTTATAGAACACTACACACTCACTTATAGAACACAATACACGCACACTTATAGAACACTGCACACACACTTATAGAACACAATACACGCACACATATAGAACGCTACACACACACATACTTATAGAACACTACACACACACTTATAGAACACAATACACACACACTTATAGAACACTACACACATACACTTATAGAACACAACACATGCACACTTATAGAACACTACACACATACACTTATAGAACACAACACACGCACACTTATATAACACTACACACGCACACTTATAGAACAGTACACACACACTTATAGAACACTACACACATACACTTATAGAACACTACACACGCACACTTATAGAACACTACACACACACATATATAGAACACTACACACACACTTATAGAACACTACACACGCACACTTATAGAACGCTACACACACACATACTTATAGAACACTACACACACACTTATAGAACACTACACACACACTTATAGAACACAATACACGCACACTTATAGAACACAATACACGCACACTTATAGAACACAATACACGCACACTTATAGAACACTACACGCACACCTGTGCCATTAAACCCCTACAACTCATCCAGAACACCGCACACGTCTGGTGTTCAACCTTCCCAAGTTCTCTCACACACCCCGCTCCTCCGCTCTCTCCACTGGCTTCCAGTTGAAGCTCGCATCCGCTACAAGACCATGGTGCTTGCCTACGGAGCTGTGAGGGGAACGGCACCTCAGTACCTCCAGGCTCTGATCAGGCCCTACACCCAAACAAGGGCACTGCGTTCATCCACCTCTGGCCTGCTCGCCTTCCTACCACTGAGAAGTACAGTTCCCGCTCAGCCCAGTCAAAACTGTTCACTGCTCTGGCTCCCCAATGGTGGAACACACTCCCTCACGACGCCAGGTCAGAAGTCAATCACCACCTTCCGGAGACACCTGAAACCCCACCTCTTTAAGGAATACCTAGGATAGGATAAAGTAATCCTTCTCACCCCCCTTAAAAGATTTAGATGCACTATTGTAAAGTGGCTGTTCCACTGGATGTCATAAGGTGAACACTACACACACACTGGATAAGAACGTCTGCTAAATGACTTAAATGTAATGTAAAATGTCTTATAGAACGCTACACACACACATACTTATAGAACACAACACACACACTTATAGAACACTACACACACACTTATAGAACACTACACACACACTTATAGAACACAATACATACACACTTATAGAACACTACACACACACACTTATAGAACACAATACACACACACTTATAGAACACTACACACACACTTATAGAACACAACACACGCACACTTATAGAACACTACACACACACTTATAGAACATTACACACACACACTTATAGAACACTACACACACACTTATAGAACGCTACACACACACATACTTATAGAACACTACACACACACTTATAGAACACTACACACACACTTATAGAACACTACACACACACTTATAGAACACAATACACGCACACTTATAGAACACTACACACACACTTATAGAACGCTACACACACACTTATAGAACACAATACACGCACACTTATAGAACACTAGACACACACACTTATAGAACGCTACACACACACATACTTATAGAGCGATGCGCACGCACACAAGCACACGCACGCACACACACAAACTGAAAGGGACACTTCCCCACGCACTTAAATACTGTAGAACAAATCCACTTAAGATCAATAACTCACATTTCTTAAACCCTGTAATTCTCCACAGAAAACTCCATACAATTTCCCTCTCCGCTTTGTCTGAAAAGTTTTGGAGCAACGTCACACTTGGGGAGTGGGAGCTCCTTAGATTATAAAGGAATATTGCATAAAAATGGGGACATAGAGAAAAGAAAAGGGATGGTGGGAGGAAAGGGGTGAGGAAGGAGGAGGGTGGAGTGTAGAGGAGGGGAGGGAATCTATTGTGATTTTAGCAGGTATATACTAAGTAACAAAATCTGTAGTATGGGTGGGAGGGAGGGAGGAAACAGCACAGTGGGCTATAATCTCTTAGCAGTAGATAGAGAGATAGAGAGATTAGCAGGAGAGAGAGAGAGAGAGAGAGAGAGAGAGAGAGAGAGAGAGAGAGAGAGAGAGAGAGAGAGAGAGAGAGAGAGAGAGAGAGAGAGAGAGAGAGAGAGAGAGAGAGAGAGAGATGGTGTGTGACTATGGTTTTTGTCCTGTTAATTTGGAAGCTGATTTCACAGCAGCAGTCTGTGACAGTGGGGGGGGACCACTCTCACTGTCAATACGGCTCTCCCTCCTCAGAGACACACTGCACAAACTGACAGCTGAGAAAATTGGAACGTAGGTGGAAAGAGCATTCTGCTGTAGTACAGGACCAATTATGGTGTGTGTGTGTGTGTGTGTGTGTGTGTGTGTGTGTGTGTGTGTGTGTGTGTGTGTGTGTGTGTGTGTGTGTGTGTGTGTGTGTGTGTGTGTGTGTGTGTGTGTGTGTGTGTGTGTGTGTGTGTGTGTGTGTGTGTGTGTGTGTGTGTGTGTGTGTGTATCTCCCTTCCTGCCTCCTGTTTGTGTTTGGGGGACATATCATACCAAATGGAGATGTTTTTACCGGGAAATGGATTTAAAAGAAACTGAAACCATTGCAAGGAAGGATTTTGTCAATGTTCATCTACAGAATAAGGACGAGTGCAGAACAAGCCCCTGAATGTGAGAGACTCTATCTCTCCTCCTCTTATATTCTGCACCCGGCATCTGCTTGTTTGGCTCCACAACTCTCAGCTTTCAACTAGTTGAATTCCCCTCTCCATCAACACAGAGCAGCTGGGGCTTTTTAACATGTCAAATAAAAAGATTTCAGCTGAACCACTCTTATTTAACGACAGTTCAGGGTATCTTTTATAGATTCACCACTGGGTGGTTTTAACCAGTGGTGTAAAGTACTTAAGTACAAATACTTTAAAGTACTACTTAAGTCATTTTAGGGATATATCTGTACTTTACTTTACTATATATATGTTTGACAACTTTTTCTTCACTACATTCCGAAAGAAAATGATGTACTTTTTACTCCATACGTTTTCCCTGACACCCAAAAGTACTCGTGACATTTTGAATGCTTAGCAGGACAGGAAAATGGTCCAATTTATGCACTTATCAAGAGAACATCCCTGATCATCCCTACTGCCTCTCATCTGGCGGACTCACTAAACACACATGCTTCATTTGTAAATTATGTAACCGTAAATTTAAAAAACAAGCCAATAGTGCAGTCTGGTTTGCTTAATATAAGGAATTTGAAATTATTTATACTTTTGATACTTAAGTATATTTTAGAAATTACATTTACTTTTGATACTTAAGTATATTTAAAACCAAATACTTTAAAACTTTTAATAAAGTAGTATTTTACTGGGTGACTTTCACTTTTACTTAAGTCATTTTCTATTAAGGTATCTTTACCTTTACTCAAGTATGACATTACAGTACTTTTTCCACCACTACTTTCAAAACACACCACGGCCATTTTGTTGGTCCCGATCTCTCCTGCAGATAACAGCCAGAGTCTTAAATCCTGAAATAGAGTCGTTATTTTGATAGATGGCCAAATTAAGAGAGCCTCAAATCGAAGTGGTTGCTAATTGAAAGTAGGTAAGTCCCTTTGGAGGGAGGGAGGGTTTAGGTATGTACTGCTCTCAAAGTGCTTACCGATGGGCTAAAGTGTTACCGATGGGCTAACCTTAAACTAAGGTTAGTGTCAAAGCACTAAAACATAACCTAGTGGCCCTATTCATTCCAAACAGGTAAATAACCAGTTTCTAGGGAGAGACAAAGTGTTACTGGTTTACGAGTCAACTGGATGGTAACTCAAACACACATTCCTGCAGCTCGGCATGAATGATGGTTTCCACTCAAGCAATTTGTAACTATAGTTCACTGTAGTTACTGTGTATCTGCCTATAGTAAATTAATTAAATCACACTTTCTATAGAAGCCATGCAATGAATTGAATGTTCCTTAGTGCCACAGAAAAAACTTGGAATAAAATGGGAGGGTAGCTCTCCAGGAACAGGGTTGGAGAACCCTGCCTTGTAAGAAAATCCTAATTATTACCTACCATTTGTGACTAGGGTGGGCATTCTATGTTCTTTTGTCTATGCTTTTGTATTTCTTTGTTTTTTGCCGGGTATGGTTCTCAAGCAGGGACAGCTGTCTGTCGTTGTCTCTGATTGAGAACCATACTTAGGTAGCTCTTGCCCACATGGGTTTTGTGGGTAGTTGTTTTCTGTTTAGTGTTTGTATCACCTTTCAGAACTGTTTCGGTTATTCCTTTTGTTACTTTGTATTTGGTGTTCAGTTCTATTTAATAAATATGAACACGTACCATGCTGCATCTTGGTCCTCACCTTCTTCCACCAACAGTCGTTACAGAACTACCCACCACCAACGGACCAAGTAACGTGCTAAAAAGTAGGAACGGACATGGTAGGACATTGTGGACGGGAAGGGATCCTACACATGGGAGGAGATCCTGGCTGGAAGGGATCGCCTCCCATGGGAACAGGTGGAGGCAGCCAGGAGAGCGGAGGCAGTAGGAGAAGGGAACCAGCGGTACGAGGGAACACGGCTGGCAAGGAAGCCCGAGAGGCAGCCCCCCCCAAAAAAAATATTGGGGGGCACACGATGAGGGTGGCGGAGTCAGGTTGGAGACCTGAACCCACTCCCTGTGCTTACCGGGGTAAGTGGGTGACAGGTCAGGCCCCGCGCTATGGGGTGATGCGCACTGTGTCTCGGCCGAATATTCACAGGCTGGTGTGCTCGGTGCCAGCGTCCCGCATTTGCCAGGTGGAAGCTGGCATCCAGCCAGACTGCCAGTGCGCCTCCACGACCCTGTGTATCCGGTGCCTCGGCCAAGGAAGAGGCCGCCTGTTTGTCTCCCCATCCTGGTGAGTCCTGTGCCTGCTCCCAGAACCAAGTCTCCCTCCAGTCTGGATCTGCCAGAGCCGCCCTCCTGTCCGGAGCTGCCAGAGCCAACCCTCCTGTCCGGAGCTGCCAGAGCCGCCCTCCTATCCGGAGCTGCCAGAGCCGCCCTCCTGTCCGGAGTTGCCAGAGCCTCCCTGCTGTCCGGAGCTGCCAGAGCCGCCCTCCTGTCCAGAGCCGCCAGAGCCGCCCGTCTGTCCGGAGCCGCCAGAGCCACCCTCCTGTCCGGAGCCGCCAGAGCCGCCCGTCTGTCCGGAGCCGCCAGAGCCGCCGTCTGTCCGGATCCGCCAGAGTCGCCCTTCACTCCGGAGACGCAAGAGTCGCCCTTCACTCCGGAGCCGCCAGAGTCGCCCTTCACTCCGGAGCCGCCAGAGTCGCCCTTCACTCCGGAGCCGCCAGAGTCGCCCTTCACTCCGGAGCCGCCAGAGTCGCCCTTCACTCCGGAGCCGCCAGAGTCGCCCTTTACTCCGGAGCCGCCAGAGTCGCCCTTCACTCCGGAGCCGCCAGAATCTCCCTTCACTCCAGAGCCGCCAGAGTCGCCCTTCACTCCGGAGCTGCCAGAATCACAGCCCCTCAGTCCAGAGGCACCCCTCAGTCCAGAGGCGCCCTTCAGTCCAGTGGCCGCCCTCTACGAGGGTCTTCGGTCCGGGGCCCGCTGCGAGGGTCCCCGCTCCAGGGGTGCCACCTAAGTGGGCCAAGACTGAGGTGGAGCGGGGTCCACGTCCCGCACCCGAGCCGCCGCCGTGAAGAAGGCCCACCCGGACCCTCCCTTTTAGAGTCAGGTTTTGCGGCCGGAGTCGCAGCTTTGGGGGGAGGGGGGGTACTGTCACACCCTGGCCATAGAGAGGCCTTTTATTCTCTATTTTGGTTAGGCCAGGGTGTGACTAGGGTGGGCATTCTGTGTTATTTTTTCGATGTTTTTGTATTTCTTTGTTTTTGGCCGGGTATGGTTCTCAATCAGGGAC
>NC_068424.1:50300706-50305706 GCF_023373465.1 Oncorhynchus keta | reverse complement strand
TGTAATATCCACTTTGAAGTTTCAGACTTGATTTCTTCCTAACAAAATCAACCCCCTACCAAAATAAAAAATGAATGGTATGAGGCCAAAACGTATGCTCTGTTCCTTTTTGATTTTCATTAGCACGTTGCACTTTCACTTTTTATATTCTTTTGAGCATGGATTCAATTAGTTATACTATTTTTGCATCTCGGCCTCCTTGGATTATTCCTTTTCATGGTTTTGAGTGCGAGTCATTTTTGAACTCTACAGAGCTGTACAGTTTTTCTCCCACACACTGGCCACTTTTCTTCCTAGCCTGTGCACAAACCCTCATACTAGCTTTCTAATGAATTATAATCCACATAATAATTCACATTTCCTGTTGCTGCAGGACTCTTTTCCTGTTGTAGCAAACTGGCTAGAATTAAGATGCTTACATCTCTGTGCACATCAGTGAATTACCGGCAATTCAAAGAGACGCTGTGGTAGTCCAAAACCTAACTTCCTCCACTTTGTTTCTAATCTCACCAAGAGCGTGTGATTTGTTCTGCACCACCTGATGGAGAGCGGCCCTACACAGCTCTGTCCAGTTTCATTCCTAGAATCTACACAATGAACAGCGAGTGGCCTGGTGTTTTTAAGCAATATGATCAATGGGGGTGTTGTATATGGCCAATATACCACAGCTAATGGCTGTTCTAAAGCACGACGCAATGCGGAGTGCCTGGATACAGCCCTTAGCCGTGGTATATTGGCCATATACCAGAGTTGCCTTATTTCTATTATAAACAGGTTACCAACATAATTAGAACAGTAAACAATTTGTTTTGTGTCATACCCGTGGTATATTTAAGCAATAAGGCCCGAGGAGGTGTGGTATATACAGTGCCTTGCGAAAGTATTCGGCCCCCTTGAACTTTCCGACCTTTTGCCACATTTCAGGCTTCAAACATAAAGATATAAAACTGTATTTTTTTGTGAGGAATCAACAACAAGTGGGACACAATCATGAAGTGGAACGACATTTATTGGATATTTCAAACTTTTTTAACAAATCAAAAACTGAAAAATTGGGCGTGCAAAATTATTTTGCCCCTTTACTTTCAGTGCAGCAAACTCTCTCCAGAAGTTCAGTGAGGGTCTCTGAATGATCCAATGTTGACCTAAATGACTAATGATGATAAATACAATCCACCTGTGTGTAATCAAGTCTCCGTATAAATGCACCTGCACTGTGATAGTCTCAGAGGTCCGTTAAAAGCGCAAAGAGCATCATGAAGAACAAGGAACACACCAAGCAGGTCCGAGATACTGTTGTGAAGAAGTTTAAAGCCGGATTTGGATACCATTTCCCAAGCTTTAAACATCCCAAGGAGCACTGTGCAAGCGATAATATTGAAATGGAAGGAGTATCAGACCACTGCAAATCTACCAAGACCTGGCCGTCCCTCTAAACTTTCAGCTCATACAAGGAGAAGACTGATCAGAGATGCAGCCAAGAGGCCCATGATCACTCTGGATGAACTGCAGAGATCTACAGCTGAAGTGGGAGACTGTCCATAGGACAACAATCAGTCGTATATTGCACAAATCTGGCCTTTTTGGAAGAGTGGCAAGAAGAAAGCCATTTCTTAAAGATATCCATAAAAAGTGTTGTTTAAAGTTTGCCACAAGCCACCTGGGAGACACACCAAACATGTGGAAGAAGGTGCTCTGGTCAGATGAAACCAAAATTGAACTTTTTGACAACAATGCAAAACGTTATGTTTGGCATAAAAGCAACACAGCTCATCCCCCTGAACACACTATCCCCACTGTCAAACATGGTGGTGGCAGCATCATGGTTTGGGCCTGCTTTTCTTCAGCAGGGACAGGGAAGATGGTTAAAATTGATGGGAAGATGGATGGAGCCAAATACAGGACCATTCTGGAAGAAAACCTGATGGAGTCTGCAAAAGACCTGAGACTGGGACTGAGATTTGTCTTCCAAAAGACAATGATCCAAAACATAAAGCAAAATCTACAATGGAATGGTTCAAAAATAAACATATCCAGGTGTTAGAATGGCCAAGTCAAAGTCCAGACCTGAATCCAATCGAGAATCTGTGGAAAGAACTGAAAACTGCTGTTCACAAATGCTCTCCACCCAACCTCACTGAGCTCGAGCTGTTTTGCAAGGAGGAATGGGAAAACATTTCAGTCTCTCAATGTGCAAAACTGATAGAGACATACCCCAAGCGATTTACAACTGTAATTGCAGCAAAAGGTGGCGCTACAACGTATTAACTTAAGGGGGCTGAATAATTTTGCACGCCCAATTTTTCAGTTTTTGATTTGTTAAAAAAGTTAGAAATATCCAATAAATGTCGTTCCACTTCATGATTGTGTCCCACTTGTTGTTGATTCTTCACAAAAAAATACAGTTTTATATCTTTATGTTTGAAGCCTGAAATGTGGCAAAAGGTCGCAAAGTTCAAGGGGGCCGAATACTTTCGCAAGGCACTGTAGCCAATATACCACGACCAAGGGCTGTTCTGATGCAAGACGCAACACGGTGTGCCTGGACACAGCCCTTAGCCGTGGTATATTGGCCATTAATCACAAACCCACGAGGAGCCTTATCGCTATTATAAACTGGTTACCAATGTAATTGGAGCAGTATAACTAAATGTTTTGTCATATCCGTTTCATACAGTCTGATATACTACGTCTTACAGCCAATCAGCATACAGGGATCGCAAGTCCCGGTTTATAATATGAAATAATGAATGGCTCCCTAATTTCCTGTTGAGTGTTCCACCCCGCTACAAGCCTGCATGGTACCATTCCCAAAAGATGCTGGAGTTGTGTCCCCTCCGTTTCTCTTAAACTTCATCTCCCGTCCCCTCCGCTGCCCGTATGAAGCCAATGATCCCAAGCTGGAACAGGAATTATGTACAGTTACACACTCTAGTTTGCCCCGAGTAGAACGAGACAGGCGAATCGACTAACATGGTTAAGCGAGGCAACTCATTAGGGAACCAATAAGAACATTTAAACACAACCCCCTGAGGCTACCAAAACCTAATTCTGACACTAAAGAAACTATATTTACTGACAATGACATCCCACCCACACCAACTGACTAGACGATTGATGTCTGAATGATCCAATAATATTTAAGTTCTTCCCACCTCTACTATCCCATTGGCCCGAGGGCTATTTTCACACTTGACCCTTAACTAATGTTGGATAGAAGGTCTATTCAGGAATCATTATCATGTAATTGGAGCGCAACAGAGCCTGTAGAGGCTAGGCCTAGTCAGGAGATACTGCAGGGAAGAGCTGGTGGAGGATAAAGTGGGGCACAACACAGTAGTTAACACTGACTGACTATAGGGGGTACTGCCAGGATATGAGAGAGGAGGGGGGTGGGACATACAGAGAGAGGGGGGGAGAGAGAACTACAGAGAGAAAGAGAGAGAGAGAGAGAGAGAGAGAGAGAGAGAGAGAGAGAGAGAGAGAGAGAGAGAGAGAGAGAGAGAGAGAGAGAGAGAGAGAAAGAGAGAGAGAACTACAGAGAGAGAAAACTACAGAGAGAGAGAGAGAGAGAGAGAGAGAGAGAGAGAGAGAGAGAGAGAGAGAGAGAGAGAGAGAGAGAGAGAGAGAGAGAGAGAGGATGATGGAAAGGGACAAGAGTGAAAAAAAACTACTAAGAGCCCTGCTATAACCCAGCCAGAACCCTGCTATAACCCAGCCAGAGCCCAGCTATAACCCAGCCAGATCCCTGCTATAACCCAGCCAGAGGCCTGCTATAACCCAGCCAGAACCCTGCTATAACCCAGCCAGAACCCTGCTATAACCCATCTATAACCCTGCTATAACCCAGCCAGAACCCTGCTATAACCCTGCCAGAACCCTGCTATAACCCAGCCAGAACCCTGCTATAACCCAGTCAGAGGCCTGCTCTAACCCAGCCAAAGGCCTGCTATATCCCAGACAGAACCCTGCTATAACCCAGACAGAACCCTGCTATAACCCAGACAGAGGCCTGCTATAACCCAGCCAGAGGCCTGCTATAACCCAGCCAGAACCCTGCTATAACCCAGCCAGAACCCTGCTATAACCCAGACAGAACTCTGCTATAAACCAGACAGAACCCTGCTATAACCCAGACAGAACCCTGCTATAACCCAGACAGAACCCTGCTATAACCCAGTCAGAACCCTGCTATAACCCAGACAGAACCCTGCTATAACCCAGACAGAACCCTGCTATAACCCAGACAGAACCCTGCTATAACCCAGACAGAACCCTGCTATAACCCAGACAGAACCCTGCTATAACCCAGACAGAACCCTGCTATAACCCAGTCAGAGGCCTGCTATAACCCAGTCAGAGGCCTGCTATAACCCAGACAGAACCCTGCTATAACCCAGTCAGAGGCCTGCTATAACCCAGTCAGAGGCCTGCTATAACCCAGTCAGAGGCCTGCTATAACCCAGTCAGAGGCCTGCTATAACCCAGTCAGAGGCCTGCTATAACCCAGTCAGAGGCCTACTATAACCCAGACAGAACCCTGCTATAACCCAGTCAGAGGCCTGCTATAACCCAGTCAGAGGCCTGCTATAACCCAGACAGAACCCTGCTATAACCCAGTCAGAGGCCTGCTATAACCCAGCCAGAGACCTGCTATAACCCAGACAGAACCCTGCTATAACCCAGACAGAACCCTGCAATAACCCCGACATAGCCATACTATAACCCAGACAGAGAACTGCTATAACCCAAACAGAGAACTGCTATAACCCAGACATAGCCCTGCTATAACCCAGACATAGCCATACTATAACCCAGACAGAGACCTGCTATAACCCAGACAGAGACCTGCTATAACCCAGACAGAGACCTGCTATAACCCAGACAGAGCCCTGCTATAACCCAGACAGAACAGAGAATACAGGTCCTTCTGTAGCTCAGTTGGTAGAGCCCTGCTATAACCCAGCCAGAACCCTGCTATAACCCAGCCAGAGCCCTGC